>NC_056737.1:862651607-862669107 GCF_019279795.1 Protopterus annectens | reverse complement strand
TATTTAATTCAGAGAAATAAGTATATAAGCCCAAATAACAGACAAGGTGATGCTGTGTAGAAGCTGGGCATGTACTGGTCAATCACTGCGTGACAAAAAAAAAAAAAAATCCTTTTACTTTTATGGTCTGTCTTACTAGAGTGTAGAATCCAGTTATCAATAATAGACAATGATTTTTTTTCAGCAAATTGACTCTGTACATGGAAGTGGTGAAATTATATGGAGTTACTGTTCTGTACAGGCTTAGAAACAGCAAAGCTAAAAGCTATGTGCTAAGAAAAGTGGTGGGATTTAAAAGGATGCTTTATTAATATAAACCAGATGAGGGAATGGCAAAACAGATGAAGGTGTTATAGTACGAAGGAAAAATCTCAAATGAGATGAAACAAAGTAATGCAAGTAACAGAGGCACAGCATGGAACTACAGAACTTCACCAAGTTCAGAACAGATGAAACCAGGAACAATCACTCCACAAGAAGGCATGGAGGGACAGGGAACATAACTTTAAGGAGGTCTGTCCTTAAGGTAGGTACTGCACAACAGATGCAAATTTTGGGATTGGATAAATTGAAGGACAAAGGGAAGGGGAAGGATTGTCTGTCTCTAATGTTGTGTGACCAATAAGGACAAGGGAGTTTACTTAGAAAAAAATATCTAAAACGAGTAACATCATGTAGAAGGTGGTTAGTAGGCAAGCTGAAAGTAGGAGTAAACAAACTGACCTACCCCGGGGGGGGGGGGGACTTCTGAACAGAGAAAGCTGAACAGAAGCAAGAATTAGTGAGGAATGACAAGAAATGTCAAAAGGAGAAATAATAAACATAGGCTGAAGGGTGAAAGAGAGGAAACAATAAAGACAGAACTGAAAGAAGGTGTATGTAAGATAAAGTCACAGAGTGAGAGAAGAAAGAGTGAGAATTTCACCTAAAACATGGACAAACAATCGTTGGAAAAAAAATGTTAGCTCTTATTGAGACATTAAAAATGAAATATAAATAATTAATGTATAACTTTATACTTTATTAATTAAATATTATAAATTGTTGTTACTAATCTCATATTTTCTATTAATTTGTTCCCCTCTTTTGTTCAGGTCAGTTGTACATGGTGTATATAAAGGTTTATAGTATTTGTTTCATTGACAATTGTATTGTTAAACATTATATTATTTGGAAAATAAAAAAATTATTTGAAAAAAAAAAAAAGAACGAGTGTGTGAAAGGAAGATTCCCTGTGAAAGGAAGGTTCTCACAGTGTATATGACTCATGTATAAATACAGCACTGAAGGAGAGGAGAACACACAAACTTGAGCATTACCATGAATAAAACCTGAAATCAGACCAAAGAAGGAGAGCAGCTGCCTGGATCAGCCATCAAAATGCCAGTTAATATAAACACAGACACCAGTGAAAGGGGAAGGCAATAATCAAAAAGAGGCAGTTAATTAAAAAAGTACAGTTGTGTACACTTACATTAAATGTAGATGTTTGAGTCTATTCACTGTTGCAGTCATCACTTGTGGGTTATCCCTGCTGGGTAGCCCTCGGCCAGCCCGAATACCACAGTAAAGATTGTCCCTCCCATGTTGGCAGCAGATCGCCAGGGACTGACATCAGGTTGTCAGTGGTATAAACCAGGGCAGCCAACCCCATTACATCAGTTTTTCTTGCCCCAACCTATAGGAACCCTGCCCAGAAGGTCTGAGGAAGGCCAACCTGGGGAATGCCCATAGGCATAGATAGGTGTGAGGGAAACTGAGAGAAAAATAGAGGGGGAAGGAGGGAGGGAAAACAGAACTGCAACAGTGAATACACTCTAACATCTAATTTTATGGTAAGTGTACACAACTGCACTATGTTCTTCATGTTTCACTGTTGCAGTCATCACTTGTGGGAAGATTCACAAAGCTGAAGGTAGGGTGGATGGTAGAAGGGAAGGAATAGAAGAACAGGCTTGCACTGCTCTAAGTAAGACCTAGCATGCCCTGCAGGACTGCAGAGGCAAAGTCTGCCCGGGTTTTGGAGAAAAGAGGCAATTAGTACTGTTTGGTGAAGGTGTGGATGGAAGTCCAAGTGGCAGCTTCTAGGATGTTCTTGGTAGGGACCGCACTGAGGAAGGCTGTGGAAGTAGATGCTGCTGTAGTGGAATGGCTTCGGAGAAGTTTGGGAGGAAATTTTCCATGGAAATGGTAGCAGAATCGGATACAGTTGGTTATCCATTTAGAAATGGTCTGCTTGGAAGTAGGTTTCCCCTCTGCTCCTGGGGCAAAGCTGACCAGGAGCTGGTCAGTCTTTGCTGAGAAACTTGGTTCTATCCAGATAGTATCTAAGTTGTCTGTGCACATCCAGTGAATGAAGGATTCTTCCCCCCCACCCCGTTCTGAGACTTAGGAAAGAAGGTGGGAAGATGTATAGCCTAATTCAGTGTTACGTCAGATACCACCTTAGGCATAAAAGAGGAGTTAGTTCTAAGAGACACCCTGTCTGCATGGAAGATAATGAAGGGTTCAATGGCAATTAATGCCTGCAGCTCAGAAACCCTCCTAGCTGATGTTATGGCCAGCAGGAAGGCGGTCTTCCAAGAGAGGTGTTTTAGTTCTTTTGAGGCAGCTGATTCAAAGGGTGGTAAGGTTAAATTTTCCAAGACATAGTTCAGGTCCCAGGTAGAAGTGGGTGGCCTCCTAGGTGGCCTGATGTGAGATACCCCTCTAAGGAATTGTTTTAGTAGTGGGTGGGAGAATAAAGGCTGCTCTGCATGGGAATGGGCAGAGATAGCCGAGGCATGAATTTTGATGTAAGAGTAAGATAATCCTTTTTGCACTAGCTCTGTCACATAGTCTAAAATTAGAGAGAGAGAGAGAGAGATGCAAGGGAGCTGCTTGTACCCTTAGTTTGGCACCAGGAAATGAATCTTTTCCATTTTGCTGAGTATGATTTCCTGATGCTGGGCCTTCTGGCTTCCTTAATTATATCCAGGGCCTGCTTGCTCAACAGTGGGTTGGTATCTGCCTTTGAGGTATAAGCCATGTGGATAGGTTGAGAGTTTGCAGATTGGGATGCAGTACTGACCCTTTTTCTTGGGTTAGAAGTCCTTCTGTGACAGGCAGGTTCCTGGGCAGTTCCTTGGTTAGGCTGAGTAGCAAGGGTTACCAATGTTGCCTGATCTTTAGCAGTACCCCTGGGATCATTGTCAAGGGGGAAGGGGCGTAGACAAACAGGTTGCCCCAGTGGAAGGAGAGAACATCCACTTTCCAGGCCTCTAGGTGGAACTCCCTGGTGCAGAACTGATCTAACTGCCTGTTCTCTATGGATGCAAAGAGGTCTACCTTTGGGGTCCTTCAAGTTTGGATGATGCAGAGGAAAGTCTGCCTCCAAAGCTGCCATTTGTGGAGGTCCAGGACACTTTTGCTGAGGTGGTTTGCTAGGGTATTGTGCTCCCCCGGGATGTACTGGGCTAGCAGATGAAGGCCCATCACTGAGGCAGTCTACCAGAGAAGCATAGCTAGATGACAAAGCAGGTAGGAGTGTGTTCCCCCTGCTTATTGATGTACCACATGACTGTGGCATTGTCTGTTTTGATGAGGAGCACCCCTGGTTTCAGTAGAAATGGTAGGCCCTTGTTCAGGGTGCAGACTTCTGTCCACCATAGGAGTTCCTCTCTTAAGCAGGGAATCAGAGGCAGTTGTTGCTCCAGAGACTGAGAGTGCTGGCACCATAGGTTTTTTAAGTACCATTGCAGTTTTCTCATATGTAGTCTGGCCAAGGGCACCAACAGGATGCAGGATGCCATGTACCCCAGAGCTTGAAGGAACTTCCTTGCTGTGAGGTGTGTTCTGTAAGCCAATTGGGAGAAATATTGGGGCAGGAAACTTTGTTTTTCTGGAGAGAGGAAGACTCTTTGGGTGGAAGTGTCCAGGAGAACTCCCAAGAAGGTGATCTGTCTGGTGGGCTGGAAATGGGATTTTTCCTTGTTGATGGTAAATCCCAGAGAGGTAAAAAGTGTTTTGACAAAGTTGTAGACTTGCAGGAGCTTTTTCTTGTTGTCTGCCTGGATGAGATAGTCATCCAGATAGGGGCAAATGTGAATGTTTTTCTGCCTGCAGAAGGTAATGACAGGGGCCAGGCATTTGGTGAAAACTCTGGGAGCAGTAGATAAGCCAAAGGGCAGAGCAGAGAACTGAAAGTGTTGTGAGCCTGCCCTGAAGCAAAGGAACCTTCTGCAGGACTCCCTTATAGGGATATGGAGGTAGGCATCCTTTAGGTCCAGGGTTACTAGCTGGGCATTTGGGGTCAGCATGGGCAAGAGTTTTCGGAGCATAAGCATTTTGAAATTTGGCACGTGCAGGGAAAATTTTAGTGTGGATAGATCCAGAGTAGGTCACCAAGTGCCCTCTTTCCTGTGTACCAGGAACAATCTTGAATAAAACCCTTTTCTGGCTTGTTCCTGGGGTACAGGTTCCACTGCTCCTTGAGCACAGACGTTTGGAATTTGGCTGAGGGCCTCTCCCTGCTGATATGTTGGTAGGTCTGGATACCCTGTTAAGATTGGGCTCTCTTTGAAGGAGAATCTGTATCCTTGGAAAATGATTTTTAGGACCTATTGATCCTTTGTGATGGATTGCCAGTTGTCTTTGAATAGGGATAGCCTTCCTCCTAACCTTTGGGGGGGGGGCAGAGGTGGGAGGAGGAGTTATAGCGAATCCTTAGGGTAGGGAGTGGACTTAGAACTCCCTGCCCTGGGAGTTGTAGAGGCCCATTGTCTGGGCCTCTGCTGTCCTTGTAGTTAATGCCAGGGGGTCTGCCCCTGTGCCCTTTCCTTTGCATAGGCCTGGATTGGGAAGGAAAGGACCAGTGTTTGGTGAGAAAGTTCCTACTGAATCTGGGAGGATGTACCTGGAGGAAATATTTTACTATCTGCATTGATTTGGCCTCATCCTCCATTTTCTTAAGCACCTCCTCCACCTTAGATCCAAACAGGCAGTCCATTTCTAGGAGGGGGTGTCTAGGAGTTTGGATTTAACATGATCAGGTAGAGGTTGCTCTTTTAGCCATGCATGTCTCCTAATGACTGACCCCGCAACAGCAGCCTTGCTAGAGGCTTCTAGGGCATCGTATCCACAGTGGAGGGAATGCTTTGCCACTTGAGAGCTGGAGTGTAAGAGTTCCCCTAGCTCTCTGGAAATTGAACTGTTTGGCAAGGCTGAAATTTTCTGCTTTAATAGCTTCAAGGTATATTGCTGATATTTTAACATATGGAACTGGCAGTTAAAAGCTCTAATAGCTAAGGTAGCAGAGGTGTATACTTTTTTACCCCATCTGTCTAGGGCTGTGCTATCCTTGTCAGATGAAATAGGATTTTTGGAGGAACTGGCTTTAGCCCCATTTGGGTCCCTGGGTGATGACCTCTGGGTCTGCTGCAGGATTGTTGAATAAGTATTTGTGGGTGTCTGGCACCCTGCAGTACCTGTCTGGCTTTCTAGGTGTAGGAGGCAGGGCATTAGGTGTGAGGCTAGACTCCATGAAAACATCCTCCACCACATCCAAAATGGGAGGAATGGCTAAGGGTTTGTGCTGGGGAAGGTCTGGAAACTCTCTTAGCCTCTTCTTAGACTGGGGGTAATCCTGAGATTCCCAATGGACGTATTCCCTGAGGGTGTGTAAGGTCTCTCCAAAAGATAGGTCCTCAGGAGAGATGCAGATGGGATGGATTCCTCTGCATCAGAATCCTCAAAGGTGGTAAGAGACTGTTGTTCATTATCTGAATCCAAAACATCAGATTCTTCAGTGTCAGGCTCTGAGGACAGATCCATTTTTCTTTTGACTGGGATAGTCTGGTTACCTCTGATAAGGGTGATAAGATCCTCAGCCATCTTACGAAGCTGTTGTGACTGAGCAGATTGGGCTTGAGGAAGATGGCGACTAGGAATTGTTTTTCTATGAGTGGTCTTGCTTTTAGGCCTCAGGGCTTCAATGGGCCTGGTTGCGGCTGTGGCCAGCAGCGTGGCCATTGTTTTTTTTGTCTGGTGTCGGTTATCTGAAAAGCCTCCTCGGAAGCTGGTGTCTGCAGAGCGGCTCCAAACCCAACCATGGGGCTGACAACCAAAAACTCGGCAGATGGATCCAGGGGTGTACTGGACTCTGAATGGGTCTCAGTAGAGGCTTGCAGAGGTATAGCATTGGGCATCAGGGGCTGTGTAGGCACCTCACTGAATTCTGCTAAGCAGGTGGCTGACTTCAGGGTAGAGTCATCTGAAGGCCTAACATTTTGTGGTCTGTCCCTTTCTTTATATTTTATCTTTTTGGGGATATCCACTGTATGCTGACCAACGGATGCCATTTCATACTGCGAAGGACTGTCTTTGAAATATTTAGCTACAAATTCTGCTCTATGGTGGATGGTTCTAGCATTAAAGAGAGCACAGAACCAACAACCGGGGACATCATGGTCTGGGCCTAAACAGATTACACACAGGTTATGGAAGGCCTCAGTGTGGTATTTGTTTTCCACAGCGGAGACAATTATTTACTTTTTCGGACATCAGTTAGTGCAAGAAACAGATCCCCAATGGGGTACTTAGTTTTAGTCATTTTCTACTTCACTCTGGCAGTGGCTGACCAACGCACACACAAACTGCTTCTGCTTCAGGCTCCACAGCAAGAAAGACTGATGTAATGGCATCGGCGGCCCTGCTTTATACCACTGAGGACCTGACGTCAGTCCCTGGTGACCTGCAACCGACGTAGGTGGGCCAATCTTTACTCTGGTATTCTGGCCGGCCGAGGGCTACCCAGCAGAGATAACCCACAAGTGATGACTGTGACAATGAAACACGAAGAACATCTGGGGAGGGCAAAAGAATTGACGGAGGCAGAAATAAAGCTGAGCCCCCAACAAGAGGTTGGATAGAAAGACAAAAGCTCAAATGTGGCTCAATGCAGATACTATATGAGTCCATGGGCTAGAGGTATGAGATGTCAGCCCATCTAGCTCAGGTGATGGGGAGGGCAGAGAGATGAGAAGATGGAGAGATCTGGTGAGGTATTAAGACTAATGCTATAGAACAATGTCAAGTCTGACAAAGAAGATAAAACTAATATTAACTGCACTGAACTACAGAAGGTATTAAGGCTGTGCTACTACAGAAAATAAACATGAGAGCAAGACAGAATGTTAGACTAATACCTAGGGGTTATACCATGGTAGAGATGAGTGTGTGAGATGATGAGAAAAGGGAGGTAAGAAAGGAGAAGGGGCAAGGAGTCAGGATGGGCGATGATACATCTGACAGGGACAGACTGAAGGGAAGACATGGAAGATAAGAAACATTTATGACCTGAACAAGGACAGAATGACACATTTTAGAAGCTCTACCAGGAATGGGATAGCATGGTGGGCTTATGAGGGGGTGGGGTTTGAAGAAATAAGCTTAGATAAGAAGAACTGAAGAAAGATATAGGTAAAGGAGAATGGGTGCATCTTTAAAGAAAATTGGGACACGATATACACTGCCAAGACAAGAAGGAAAACAAGAAAATAATTTAGAAAATGACATTATTAATCTTCAGAGCTGACGGCCAAAACAACAGACTGATAATGCTGTATAACTGTCTGGAAAAATCCAAACAACATGAATAAAGAATGAGTGATGGAGTATAAAAATAATTTCTGTCATGCCAAGTTTAACTTAAAAATGCAATAAATGTCAGATCATTACAGATTAAGTAGACAAAAATTTGTCTCACTTCAGCCATTTTATAATTGTAAGGATTCATGCTTATGAAGGAACAACCCATGTTTTTACTATTTCAGAATGCCGCGGTGGTGCAGCGGTAGCATTGTCGCCTCACAGCAAGAGGTTGTCCCATTCGATTTTCAACTGAAGCGTCTTCTGTGTGGAGTCTGCATGTCCTCCCCGTGGTTGAGTGGCATTTGAAAGACATGCATGAATGGGTGTGCCTTCGTTGAAGGTTGGGCGTCTGGCTGGCACCTCAGCACCATAAAAATCTACTGCCAATCATTAGCGGACTGGAGTTCTGCTGTGGCGATCCCTAACCGGGAAATGACGAAAGAAGAAGAAGATGAAGCAAATATGTATATACTGTACATCTATGCACATATATTCAACTCTGTTGGTTTTGTGCTAAAACTTTATATTATTTGCGTTTTCTGAACTGCATTATGCATTAATGTAGTATGTCTTTTAAGTGCTCCTGATTTTGGCTGATTATATTTTATAACTTTGGACTACGGTTTATACTCTGTTAACTGTAGTATGTAGCTTCTTTATCTTCTGTTTTAACTGTAACCTCTGAGCAGTGGCCAAAATGGGCTCACTGAGAGTCAATTTACTATACTGGTTAACAAATGTAAATCAAATATACAAATAAATAGAGTTCCTGTAAACAGCACTTGGTAGTCTCAGCAGGGCATTATAGGGTAATAATGCAACTTCTAGGGGCAGGGAGACCCTCTGCTTGCACAATTAGCACAATACCAATGGTCAGTCTATTATTTTCCTTTAACACCTACTCTGTCAGGCATTATGATTGCTTAGATTGGTTCCTGAGGCAATGGTCTAGAACAAATAAGTGGACACAGGGGTAATAGAACAACATTTAATTGTACTCTAGTGATTTTAACACTAGAAGAAGGTCTCAGAAGGCACAGTCAGAAACAACGGGAATGGGATAAAGTGAAATGGGAGATGGAAAAGAGTAAAGTGAACTTGAATGAGAGGATCAGATAAGTGAGAAACAGGATGGGAAGGCAGAATGAGCATGAAGTGGTGAGAGGGGGTGAGAGAGGCAATGAGGGGTTATCTGATACTAGAAGAATGTAGGAAAGAATCACAGAGGGCGGTCAGAAGACTGAAATGGTAGTTAAGGAAGATGAAAAAGAAGAGTGAGTCAAGATTATATAACAATGAAGCTTACCCCGAAGAGGGAAAATTAAATGCAAGATAAAAGGTTTTAGAAATTATAGGCATTAAGGTAGAATTATTGGAAGGAACACATTTTGGCAAGAGTGGAAACAAGTAGGGAAGATTATGGCATAGAGACTGAAAGAAAAAATAAAAAGGAATGAACAGAATAGTTAAACTAATTAGGGAGGCTAAAGAGTGAAGAATGGTAAAATTATAAACGAAACCCTGGCAGAGCATTATAAGATATTATATGGAAAAGAAATACTGAAAGAAAGGTTACAAAATGTGGGTGGTGATGGAAAAATTACAAGCAATGTTAGGGACAAACTCAGTGAGGAAATAAAGGGATAAAGGGAAGTGAGCAAGGCCACAAGAAACCCAAGAAAAGAGAAAGTGGTGAGGGTGGATGGATATCATGTGGCATGCTACAGTGAATGAGGAAGATGGTTCAAGGGGGCCTTAACAAGGATTCTCAAACAATGTGAGAAAGAAAGAAAGAAAAAGAAAGAAAGAAAGAAAAAGAAAGAAAGAAAGAAAGAAAGAAAGAAAGAAAGAAAGAAAGAAAGATGGCACCATCTATGGGGGACTTTACAGTCATATATTAGTACCAAAAAAGAAAGATGGAATCAAGGGTGGAGGCTTTCAGGCCCATGTTAGCAGTCAATACGGACATCAGAATCCTACAACAAAGATGCATGCAATTCTGAATATGTATATGCAGAATGACTAGGTTGGCTTTGCATCAGGAAGCACACAAGTGGACAATCGATAGGGGCTGTAAGCATTTATTTAAGACTGTGGTGGGTGGGAACTGAAAGGGGTGGGAAGGCATTGTTATATGTGGTGCAAAGAAGGCAGTTGATTTTTGTGGAATAAGAATATCTCTGGAGGGTACTGAGTGACACAAGGATCAGCAAAAATCTTGTCAACCAGATAAGGGTCATCTATGGTACTCCTTCAGCACTATTATAGAGAAAAGGTTAAAAAAAACAGAGAGGCAAACATTAGAAGGGGCATCAGCGAGGCTGCCTGCTGTCTGCTAGCTTGTTCCAACTGGTGAAGAAAGTGCTTGTCAGAAGAGAATTGGTGGAAACATTATTAATTAATACCAGATCATGCAAAGAAAGCAAAATAACAAAAATGAAAAATAGAGGAAAGATAGATAGATATAGATGGGAAAAGAAGAACAAAAGAAATTGGTTGGGTGGAAAGTCAAAGGAAGAGGAATGATGCACAAATATGTAGGGAAGAGAGAAAAAGAAGAGAATAAATCACAAGAGAAGGGATAGAGAGCACCTGGTAACAGTGGAGGAGGAGAAGAAGTAGGTCATTCATCTACCAACTTCCTTAAAAATATTGGAGCACACATGGTGCTAAACCACCTTGCTCCTACTGATGTGGGAATGTGCAAGGGAAAAGAACAGTGTGATAAGATAGTGATAAGACAGTATATACACTGAGACACATATAGGGGGTAAAAACACATGAGCTCTCCATCTCTTCAGTCTAGAAAGAAACTAGGAAAGACAGAAAACAGGCACTAATCATGGTAGGAATAGTTAAAAAGCATATAACAATGAATTAGAACAGCAAGAAACAGGGGAGCACCTGGACATAAAAAGAGGCAACCATTTCCTTACTAAGAAATCTCACAGCAAATTCATCCTCCTATCTCCTTAAAATACAACAAACTAATACTAAAGCTACTCAAAACCTTAACATAGGTAGCCACACAACTAACCCTTAGTGGAGATATCCACCCAAATCCTGACCCCAGCACCAAACCATGCCAAAAACACTCCCAATATAGCAACCAAAATATACTTAACCTTCCTCATAACAAATCTGACCTCTTACTACTAAATCTAAACATTATAAACAAAACACAAAAACTCCACACAGCTCTCATCCACTACTCACCTGAGATTGTTTTGATCACAGAAACATGACTAAGGGCTGATATTAACATTAATGAAGTCCTGCCTCCCAGCTATAGTATGCATAGTGTTGACAGAAAGAGCAAAAAAATTATCTCATTCTAGAACACATACGACAGACCACTCCTGATTTCGGTAATACCTCCAGGAGATAATATCACCACTTTAGAACATATTCTCTACTGGTCCACTACATCTTTAACCCCAGAAATGATTATCATGGGTGATCCCAATATAGATTGGTCAACATGTAACTCACAAAATCCTTCAAACCACATTAACCGCCATGGTTTCACACAAATTATCCAAACACCCACAAGAACTGACAAAATTACAAAGAGACAATCCATACTAGACTGGATACTAACTAATAGGCCTTCACTCTCACTACATGCTGGCTGTCTCCCAGACAGTCTTAGCTACCATTTCTCAACCTTTTTTCTTAGGCAAAAAATGAATCCAGCAAAACAAATGACATATCATGTCATAAGGAATAATAGGAACTTCAACCAGCAACATTTTATATCCACCCTTAACCTCTGTAATTGGGGTCCACTAAAATACCTCCCTCTTGATGAAGCTGTAAAATATTTTAACTGTAATTTCCTAAGTATACTGAACAAATTAGTCCTACCAAGAACAATCAGAATCAAAGCAAATTATGCTGCATGGTTACCCAAAGAAACCAGATCATTGTTAAAACAGATCATTGTTAAAACAGAGATAAAGCATGGCATCTATGGGAAAAAAAATCACATGTAACCAAATAAGCTTAGTAGGAACTCAGGAATAAAACTAAAAAACAAATCAAACAGAACAAGATTAGTTACTATCATGATATTCAAGTTAAACACTAAAATAATCCACAGAAGTTCTGGACAGCTATTAACAAAGTCCTAAAACCTGGAAACATCAACACTCCAAGCCCTACAACCACAGACAAGGTAAACCATATAGCTACACAATTCAATAAATACTTCACTGACTCCGTAATAGCACTAACAAATAAATGTTCCACCCATCTTTCACATATTCCTATAACAAGTACAGATAGCAACACCTTCTTCCTTCTCAACTGATACAATAAAGAAAATATAAAAAAGCTCAAGCCAACAAGCCTAGCAGCCGATAACCTACCAGCTGACTATCTTAAAATAGCAGCTGATGTACTATCTCATACCAAGTATCTATCTTAATAAACCAATAAGTCTCTGAACAACAAATACCAACAATCTGGAAAATATCTCATATTATTCCACTACATAAAGGGGGTAACTCAACAGAGTGATTGAATTACAGACCAAATGCTATCTTAGTCACCACTTTCCAAAATCCTCAAAAAATGTATTCATACTCAAATCATGAAATATCTACTTAATAACAACCTTCCGTGTAAAACCCAGCAAGGTTTTTGGCCCTACTATAGTACTACCTCTGCCTAATGTCCTTTACTAATATCATTAATCAACACAGAAACAATGGCAATCTTGCAGGGAACCAACAGGCAGTAAAATAGCCAGTCAGACCTTCCTGGTAAACAATTGTAAAATAAAATAAATAAACAAAAAAAAAAATAAGAAAATCATACATGATTTGAAATAAAAGGGAAAAGGGATGTAGAGGAATGGCAGAATGTAGTGTGGTGAGAAACCAGTATGGAAGCAACCTATGCAAGAAGAAAACACCTAACAGTTTTCTTAAATGGTGCTGAAAATGACATTTTTATACATATTTATTCTTGTATTACCATTAGGGCAGCCACGGTGGTGCAGCGGTTAGCATTGTCGCCTCACAGCAAGAGGTTCTCCAGTTCGATCCTTGGCTGGGGTGCCTTCTATGCGGAGTCTGCATGTCCTCCCTGTGGTCGTGTGGGTTTCCTCCGGGTGCTCCGGTTTCATCCCAAAGACATGCTGTAGGTGGATTGGACACTCTAAATTGGCCTAGGTGTGAGTGTGTGCATGTGTGTGCCTTCTGTGGAAGGTTGGGTGCCAGGCTGGCAACTCAACAATGTAAAACTCCACTGCCAATCATGAGCAGACAGGTGATCTGCTGTGTCGACCCCTAACCGGGAAAAGCTGAAAGAAGAATTCTTGTATTACCATTACATCTGTGAGTGCTACTGGTTTGGCTACGACTACGCTGACTCAACTATATGTTTTTTGTTTACACACAGTTTTGACAGTATGAGATTTCAGCAGTGCATTTTTCCAATTATGAGATTTGCTGATAAAAAGATTAGTAATTCGTTAATCACATGGAGTATCCTTTTTTCTCTGGTTGCCAACTGATAAGATAAAAAAAAATAACTGCATGCCTCTCACTGCATGTATCTATCCATCTATGTCTATATACACACACACACACACACACATTTATACATATATATATATATATATATATATATATATATATATATATATATATATATATATAGGGTCTAATGGAAAAAAATCGCTGTTCCAGAAAACAAAAACAAAAAAAAACCAAAACCCTGTAAAACATTACATAATGTGTGGGGCTTTGCCCTCCCACCCCTGACGTGTGGGGGGCTGTGCCCCTCCCCCACTTAAATATACCAACTCCAAGATCACACTACAGTGCCAAAAATGGCAAAGTAGTGAAAGCGGAAAAGCAAATCCCTTCCCATAGGACCATAGGTAGGTACTAGTCTATTGGCCCTAGGGCCTATATAAGCCTAGCCAAATGGTACCCTGGCTTTCACCACCCAAGAAAATTATTTTCCTGTGTCCCTGTCGAGCAGAGCCACAGAAGTGATCTCAGGGTTGAATTTCCTATCTCCCATCCAATCATCAAGATTTTTCTTGAAGAGTGCTAATGAGGAGCTTTGTTTGATATAGATAGGTAGTTTGTTCCAGAGTATGGGAAGTCTCTGGGACAGGAATCTATAGCTCCAGCATGTTCTGTTTATTGTGGTGACAAGGTTTAGGTCCCTACAGCATGTAGCTCGGAGGAATTGGGATTTCTTTAAGTGGAGCATGTCCAACAGCTCTGGGTTTGAAAGCTCGTGTTTTTTGAGACGGTCTGCTAGGACATCTAGGGAAAGAATTCACTGAAAAGCCACTTCACTATTTTGCCTTTTCTCACTTTTCAGTTCGACAAAGATGCATTTGACAACCTGCGTCTGTGACAGCATAATATGGAGCCTATATATATATATATATATATATATATATATATATATATATATACACATACACACATATACACACACACACACATATATATATATATATATATATATATATATATATATATACATACATATACAGATATATATATATATATATATATATATATATATATGAATCCATCCATCTATTTATCTATTTAGCCGAAGAAATGAAGACTGAATTTTTCAAGGTGGTATAATTAATTTGCAGAGATGTGGGATGCAAACACGGAAGGTAAAAAAAGGACTTAGAGTCACTGAAGGACTTTCCCACCTCTAAAAATAATCCACTGTTCTGCCTTATGCTGTTTTGTATACTACTGCTGCATATCCTCAGGGAGACTTCTTGTTTCACGGATTCAGTATGTTGGTACATCATAGATCTTAATTAAAAGTGATACAATTAACTAAGCTTTATTAACCTAAAACTGATTTTCCAGTTAATGCTGGCAAAGGTCTATAAATATTAATTTTGCTGTGGGCTTTGTCACTTTGCTAACATTGTTGGACTCCCCAACTCTTTCACAATTCATGTCATACATCTGACTGTTTTCCATGAATACCATTAGGAAAAGTAAACTTCAAAAAATGAAACAAAAAGTACTTTTGTAGAAGAGCAAGCCCACTGCACCCCATGCATAAATATATTCCACAGTTGCACAACCAGTGATTAAGTGCCAACAGATAATGTGTTACTGCACAAAGTCTGACAGCACTGAAAGTTAACTTAAAATGCAGCTGCAGTTTACAAAAGTAAAGCAAAAACTTTGGACTAATCAAAACAAATATAATTTTAAAATCAATTATATGTGAAAAATGTTATGGCTATGAGGTTGGCAGTTAACATAATTGTTAAGGTGTTTACTTTACAAATACAAGGTACAGGTTTTGATTCTTGCACAGTGTGGCTAGGCTTAAAAAGACCCTCTGGTTCATCAGCCTATTAATCACCTGTAAAAAACCCCCACAAATATGCAAGTTCTTCAGCCAAATACCTATTTTGTTTATATGTACATTTGTTAAACAGATAAGTGCATTGGTCCTTTTGAACATGACCTGGGCTGGTTGGCTATAGAAAGACAGTGTTGTACAGTGAAATTAAGACTCACATAAAACAGTAATAAAAGCACTAATTGCACTGACAAGCACAAATTACATCGGTAACTGTCACAACAAACAGTAGCAATAATAAACCAGTATCAGTAATAACACGTTAACGTCACAGGCATGCATTGTGTTACTAAATATAGAACATATTACATTAGAAGCAGAGATTAGGTATAGTGGCACAGTGGATAGTGTTGTTGCCTCACAGCAAGAGATTCTCTGGTTTGATTCTCTGCTGGGGAGCCTTCTGTGCGGAATCTGCATGTCTTACCTCTGTTCGCTTAGGTTTCCACCGGGTGCTCTGGCATCCTCCCCCATTCCAAAGACATGCAGTAGGTGGATTAGACACTCATAGGTGTGAGTTTGCATGGAGGTGTGTGTGGTGTAGAAGAAGTGCTGTAGCAGGGCTAGCAAACAGTGTGGTGTAAACCTTGACTCCAGATGGTAGTAACTCTTGGGGAGAGGAAGTTTGGTGGAATGGGAAAAAATAGAGCCAAGTGTAAAGAAGCAGGAAGAAGGTCAATGTGAAAAATACCTGAATGTTGTAAGTGTAAAAGGGGTATCAAGGTGAAGGGTGATAGGGGAAGTGAAAGAAGGTTATAGAGAAATAAGTACATAGGATGGTAAGAGGGTCTGTAATGGCTGAGTGACTGTAACATCTTAACAGTACAAGCAGAGTGTTTAGTGGGTTATCCATGACTGACAGTGAATAAACCAACATTTATTTAATTAATTCAAGTTTTAAGTTCCAGTTGATTTAAGTGCTCATTTCCTAACCACTGTTGACAAAACTATACAAAGTGCACATAAAAATAATATTAATATATATTATATGACAACACTGTTAAAACCTGCTGTGTAAATAACTGACATAACACAATGATAACATTAACTTAGCAGTTAATACAATAAATAAAGAGTAATCTAAGAAATAAAATGCACATTCTTTATGCTTTGCCCCTATGCCTGTTGACCCTCAACCTCCCCCAGTTGGACTGGTGGACATTCATTCCGTTATACTGGGTATCTCCAACACAAGGGTGACAGCTATCCAGAGGGATCATCAATCAGATAGCTATGAAAGTATTTTGTTCACCTGCTCATATACCATTATAGACTCAAGCCATCATTCATGCAGGCATGAGAGTATTTTGTGCCCCTAGTCAGGTCCCATCATACACTCGTCAAATGTCAGAGATAGGTGCTGTCATCCCCCATCCTGGCTTAATCTTGCTTGTCTCCAGCCTGGGATTGTATGGAATCCTTATTGTGCATATTCGCCAGGCACGATATGGCACCCATCCCCCCATCAGTAGCTCACCTCTTTCCAGTTATGTGTTATGGGGTGATTTCTGTAAGTGTTAACTCTACCCACAAGTAAATGATACGAACACCATATCACCACTGTTTATCCAACACACTTTTCCTGAGTTGTGCATGTTGCCATAAACACAGCCATACGAGTTGCCATCACTGGCTTGGGATATTGGGAAACTATACTAAGATAAGGCTTATAGAAATTTACTACTACAAAATGTGAAAATAGATTTCAAAGAAAAATATGATTGGTTTTCTATTAAAAAGAATGTTGCCCATGGTGCTTAGTAGTTATAGAGATAGTATTTTGTATAGCAAGTTTAAAATAGATAATTTGTGAATGAGAATACTTTGGATTTGGGTTTTGTTTTATATAATATGTAATAAGGGGTACATATAAAGGTGATAGGAGAAGTAAAATAAGAGGAATGATATGGGGATGTTATGTGGAGTTTTCAGCACTACGTAGTCCTAAGGCAATTTAATTGGCAAGGCTGCCTGTTTGCTAAAGGAAGTTTTCTTTGAGTAGATGTCACTGAGTACCACATTCGTGATTAAGAGGACATGGTGAATAGAAATCCGGCAACAAGAAGGTTGGAGAAGAATGGAAGTGAAAGTGTGAATTGGCAGAAAGTTTTCTGAGCATAAAAGTAATTTTTAGGGATGCTTTGGGGAAATAGTGTGGTTAAAGGGTCTTAACTGAAAGTGTTACATATCTAGCATTCACCGTAGATAACTTGTGTGTTAAATCAGCTAGAGTGAATATACAATTCTGTAGCAATGTTTTCTCCCACTTTTGGATAGATGCCCAGGAAGAGTAACATTAGAAGACTAAAGTGATGAAAGATTAGCACTGTAGTATAAAGATGATTGGTATTAGAGTGCAGAAGTTACAGTAATGTCTGCATATGTTGTATGGAACTATCTCTCATTGTAATACTGTACATATTATTGCAAGTTTGGTTAACTCACTAACATCTATGTGGTGTGGAATGTCACATTTATAGCTGCCTACACACATCTT
>NC_056737.1:862606607-862646607 GCF_019279795.1 Protopterus annectens | reverse complement strand
AATAGGAGGAGGAAACTAGTACAGAAAAGAGTAAAATCTCAAGAAGGGAAAACATCCCTGATCAGTATCAGCAAGAAACTATAATCACCTCATAAAATCATCCAAGGCAAGCTTCGAAAGAAAAATTGCCAAGGACTCCAAAGATAACCACAAGGCATTCTTTAGCTATGTCAAGAATCTAAGTGGCAATGCTCAGATCTGCTCGGAGTTAGTGCAGAATGGCACAAAATACACTGAACTGACTGATATTGCCAACATCCTGGCAGACAAGTTCAGTGCAAACTTCACCCCCAAAAGGGCCCATAACCATACCAGAAAAATGTAGAGCCCCTGAAATCACGGACACTCAGGTTAAAACAGCCCTCTCCAAAGCCAAAAACACAGCATCAGTGGGACCAGACGGTGTCCCAGGCTGTGTCCTACATGAGCTCAAAGACAAACTAACCCCTCACCTAAACACACTATTCAAACTCAGCCTCTCCACAGGCTAAGTACCCATAGAGTGGCACATAGTAATGGTTATTTTGCTCCACAAAGGGGGAGCCACAACAGACCCCGGGAACTACCGCCCTATAAGCCTGACTAGCTTGGTCTGCAAGGCTATGGAGCACATCATCATGGAACTCATTAACAGAGACATTGGGAACCTCCAAACACTGGACCCTACCCAGTTCGGCTTTGTTAAGTGCAGATCATGCCTCCTAAACCTGGTGGACTTCTTTGAGACAGTTACCAAGGCTATAGATGAGGGAAAGGTGATACACACAGCCTACCTAGACCTTGCAAAGGCCTTCAACACCATTCCCCATTCTGGTATTATAGACAAGCTTACCAACCTGAACATAAACCGCTATGTCACAAGATGGGTTGCCAACTGGCTCATGGACAGAACCCATATAGTGAGAGTTGCGGGAGCTAGGTCTGACTCTAAACCAGTTACAAGTGTCATTCCCCAGGGATCAGTCCTAGGACCCCTCCTGTTCGGCATATACTTCTCAGAGGTACAGGCAAGCACAGGAGGACTATGGCTGACCAAGTTCACAGACAACTGCAAACTAGGGGCTATAATTGACTCTCTGGCTGACACAGACATCCTCCAAAAGTGTCTCACTGAGACGGATACCTGGTGTCAAAATCATGGCCTCAAGCTAAATGCCAAAAGTGCATAGTCATCCCCTTTGGAAAAAACAAAGTACCCACAAGCTACCACATAGGTGATAATCCCCTAAATACGTAAGACATAATAGGGGATCTGGGGACACAAGTAGATAGTAATTTCTCCTTTGATAATTACATTGCCAAAGTGGTTAGAAAATCCTTCTATGTGGCCCACCTAATCACAAAAGGGTTTGCATCCAGAGCAAAAGTGGTCATTGTGCCCCTCTACTCATCACTCAGCAGACCCATCATAGAGTACAATGCCCCATTTGGGATGTACCTTACAAGACACCTGCAACAGCTGGAAAGACCACAGAAGTACCTCACCAAGAGGATCACTGGCCTCAAGCAGATGCCCTTTGCAGCTCGACTGAAGAAACTCCAGCTGCACTTGGTTGCATACCACCTACTCAGAGGTGATCTCTGCCTGACATACAAGGCCATGTCCAACCCAGAATTGATGGACATGCTCCACCTAAAGAAAACCTTATCCCCTCGAGCCACATGCTCTAGGGATCTAAACCTCACCACAACAATAAATAGGATGTGCTGGAGGGATAGATTCTTGTCCCAGAGACTTCCCATGCTTTGGAACAAGATTCCAGTCTACATTAGGCAGAGCTCCTCGCTAACACTCTTCAAGAGAAACCTTGACGAGTGGATGGGAAACAGAAAGTTTACCCCGGGGATCACTTCAGTGGCTCTGCTGGACAGAGGCACAGGGAACTAATCTAAGGGGTCAGCGAAAGCCAACAAAGTTTGGCTAGGCTTATAAATGCCTAGAGGCAGATAGCCTAGTACCTACCTATGAACCTATGAACCTATATGTCTGATTTATCTCCATGTACCCTAGGCCCTAGCTCTTCGCTGGTCACAAGTCATGCTATATTTATATTATTAATATATATATATATAATTCATTAACCAAACTGCATGGCTCCAACATGTTTTGCATTGCAAACAAGTTATTGATTAGGCTGTGTCATGGTATTCCTTGGACAAAGAGAGAGTATGTAGATACAGTTTTCAATGACTCTTCAAAATCTTATTTATGTAAACCATGATCTTTTAAGATGTTAAGAAGTGATTTTATACAGGGTTATCTTTCCAGTTTGTAAAGGTCTTCCAGTGATTTATGCAATTAGAAACAAGTAATGAGAAATTCACACATAATAATTATTGCTTAACTTCGCAGTCTCTTTTGTATAATTTGCTGTCAGTATTTATTTATTTATTGACATTTGGTGACTGGGAAAGTCTGACTGGGTCTGGAACCCATTTTCAGCAGAGGCCCGGGGAGAAAAGTTCCACAATTAACAAAGTACAATCATAAAGTATAAATACTTTTTAAAGAAAGAACAGTGACAAGATATTAAAATACAAACATATATAGTGTAGGCATATATTAGTAGTACAAACTTACATGCAATCAAATGAAGGGTTACATGGTATGCGTATAAGAGATAATTAACATTTGAGAAAGTTTTATACAGATCAAGGTCAAAAAAATCAGACAGCTTTAAATTAGCATGCAGCCAATAGAGCTTTTTAATATGTAAGTAATACGGGTAGATGTTTAGCAAGAGTTTAATGTTGGGAGAAGTGAATGAATATAGAAGTAGTAGAAGAGGGGGTTAGCTGAGAGTTGAGAGATGAGAGAGAAGAATTAGTGTAGATAGTTAGATTATGACACATTGCAGAAATAATTATGGTGTGAGGTATGGTGGGGTGGATGAAAGAATTTCTGCTAGGTATAAGGGAGAAATTTATAAAGAGGGGAGTGTAGGGAGAATAGGGGAGTTATGGAGGCTAGGAGAGGAGTTGTTAGTGGTGTAGGGAAGCTTAAAGAGGTAAGAGTTAGTAAGCAGACTATAGTAAAGATGCTTTTATTTATTTCTTTATTTCTTTATTTTTATAGGATGAAGATAGGTGATATTCCTGGGATTCAACTATTTTTTTTGATTGTTTTATGGGGAGTGCTGTACTGTCTCTTATAAGCAGTGGCCACTGTAATACAAAAATCATTTCTGCTACTTGGTTTGAGCTAAAAATATGTCCATTATTTAAAGAACAATAAAGTAAAACCATGTTGTATAATAATTAAATTGGTGGCATTTAACACATTATACTTAACTCATCATGTACTGCTTACACCCGCATGTGATCTTCTTGCTCTGTGGTGTTCCAGAATGTAAATGTATAGAATGCCAGCTCAGAGGCTGTCGCATACCTGTTTAATAAACTGCAGAATTAATCTCATGAGCCGGAATACGATACCCCTGTGGATGAACTGTGTAAAAATTGTCTCTGCCTTTTTTAAAAGGCAATTATACTTTTCTGTCGTATCACACA
The DNA here is from genome assembly GCF_019279795.1 of Protopterus annectens. Taxonomy (NCBI): domain Eukaryota; kingdom Metazoa; phylum Chordata; order Ceratodontiformes; family Protopteridae; genus Protopterus; species Protopterus annectens. The sequence goes on along the minus strand of NC_056737.1, from coordinate 862,643,097 downwards.
CTGATATGTCACTGATGGGACTTTTCATTTTAGGAATAAAGACCCCTCCCTCACCACATCCAGAATGAATTTCACAGAAATTTCTATAGAAATGTCCATTACTTCCAGGGATTTGTATTAATAGTCAATGATCTTTTTTTGCATGTGCTTAGCTAACAAATTGGTTTTCATATATATAGCCTGTCCATCATATTGTCACTTGGTATTTTAAAATCCACTTACTGTTGTATTGGTAAATACCCTGTATTGTAGAAATGCTTTCAAAATAAGCTGTAAGCAGGTATTAAATTGTAGTAGACAGTCATGTGAAGGCTGAATGGGAGGAAGGAAATGGAAATACTGTCAGATATGTGAGGTACTGCCTTACAACCAAAAGTGAGCGTATTTGTTTTGTAAAGGCACATGTGCAGATATTTTATTATTTTATTTATTTTATTTTACATTTGTTTACGGGGAAAGTCCGACTGGACAAGAAGTCCTTTTTCAGTGGAGGCCTGGGAAGCAAAGCTCCACTTTTTACAGTAATAGGAAAAGTAGCAACATATATAGAGTGTTACATGACACAGAAAATACAAATAAGATTTAAGTAACCAAAACTATTTAAACATTTTTTGCTTAGCATTCCCATACAATATTATTGATTAAGACAAACTAGGAAAGATAAAGAATTTATATTAGAGCTTGAACACAGAAAAAAAAGACTTGATAGACATGCATATTTAATTTTTGATTTCTGCAGCTACCAGTAGTAAGTTTATAACTAATCAGGGTTGGTACAGGAGCAGATCTATGAATTTTGTGTAGTTTTTTTTTTAATTTTGGAGTGCTGGTAGTTGATCTTATGTTTAGAGGCAAGGAATTCCAAATTTTGGCTATACAATTTGAGTAGAGGGAGTCACCAGCGGCCTTGTCGGATTTGGTTATGTTTAATTGTGATTTGTTACTGGAATGTAACACATGGATATTGTTGTTGTTGTTGTTGTTGTGTCTTTCAGCTTTTCCCGGTTAGGGGTCGCCACAGCGGAACTCCGATCCACTAATGATTGGTAGTTGATTTTTACATGCCGAGTTACCAGCCCTGATGCACAACCTTCAACGAAGGTACGCCCATTCACGCATGACTCCAAGCAGAAGACGCACTAGTTGAGAATCGAACCGGACAGCGTCTTACTGTGTGGCGACAATGCTACCGCAGCACCACCACCGTGGGTATCACATGGATATTAGAGCAGGGATTTAGTAAGTATTGAAGGGCTGGAGTTAATTCAGGTTGGTTAATTATTTGATGGGCCATGTTGAGCTGTTTGTATGTTAGTAGATTTGGTAGTTCTAGCTATGAGAGTTGTTTTAGAGGCAAGCAATGGTGAGATCTGTAGTTAAAATCTGTGGCAAATTTCACTATTTTATTGTAGCATGCTTCCAAGTTTTCTAGGTTGGATTTCTTTAGGTTTGTGAGAATCGGTGAGGCATAGAGTAGGGTAGAGACAAGGTGGGTCCTGGCAATGGTGGCCCTTGTATTTTTAGTTATAAAGTATTTATTCCTGTATAGAGTGCCTATTTTTTGTGTACTTTTTTTATTGGTTGGAATCTATGGATGTCAAATTTCATGTTATGGTCTATGACTACTGTGAGAAGTTTGGTTTGTGACACTGGTGAAATAATAGTACTATTTGTTGATGAGATATTAAATGGAGTGGGGGAGTCTGTGCTGTAGTGGGATAGAAAGGCATGAGCTTGGTATTATTCGGGCTGAGTATAAGTTGGGCATTAGCTAGCCAAGATTCAACTACGGTGAAGGACTGCTGTGACATTTGCTAAACTTTGTTGAAGAGATGGAGCTGCACAGATCAAAGTGGAATCTTCTGTGTACTGGATTAGTGTGGCAGTATGACGTTTGTTAGCAAATATAGTAAACAGAACAGGACCCAAAATAGACCCTGAGGAGCCCCTATTGTGGCAGCCAAAAGTGGTGAGAGGTTTTGTTGCCATGTTACTGCTTGCTGGCAACGAGTTACATAGTCCTGGAACCATACAAGTGTGGAATGGATAAGATCATGATCAGAAAGTATATTTAAGAGCTTATAATGCGAGATTGTGTTGAACACTTTAGATAGATCAAAAAAGATAGAGGCAACTAGTCTGAATTCATTACGATAGTGGTTAATGATGTTAGTAAAGTTGATAAGGGCGATATTAGTACTATGGTTCAGCCGAAATCAATGCTGAGTATTAGATAAAAGGTTAATACATAATAGATAGTCTAGAATTTGTGAATGGATGCACCTTCTGAGAATTCTGAATAGTGAAGATAATATAGCTATAGGTCGATAGTTGGAAATTTCTGTTGAATTGCTACCTTTGTGTAATGGGATGCTGTGATATTTTCTGGATTGATGGGACTCAGTGTTCTGAGATGGATTGATTTATGAGTATGGATACTGGGCAGGGCATGACTTCAGTAGCAGTTTTGTATATTCAGCTGGTAGATTGTCAGCAGCTAGTGTAGTAGGCTTAAGCTTTTTTTAGATATTTTTTTATATAACCTAATGAGACAAGTTGGAAAGAAAAGTTATTGGCATCCGGAGATGGTGCAGAGTAGGTTGGGGGTGGAGAAGGGCAGTGGGTGTTTGTGAGGAATAATATGAATTCTGTAAAGCGTATATTAAATTGTGTTGCTATGTTTTCTGTGGTACTGGTAGTTGCAGAGAAGGGAGTACTAACTTGTTCCGGGTGCAAGATTTTTTTTTATGGCTGTCCACAACTTTGGAGAATTTTTGTGATGTTTTGATTGGATATTGCTGTAGTGTTTTTTTTTTTGTCCGGCTTAATTTGTCATTTGGCCTTGTTTCTTAATTCTAGCTATGTCTGTTGATTGTCTCTTAATACCGATATATCCATACTAGTTAAGTGTTAGGGAACAAATGGTGGTAATATGAATGCTTACTCTGAGAAATGTAAGAAACCATCCTGGATTTCATAAAAAAAGTTTATTGATAACATAAAAGACTGTTCCACCTCCAAATGCTTTCTGGATGCAGGCTAGTACTTTTTGTTCTTTGACATTGCCTGCCTAATTAATGTAATAATTTGATATCACACTATATCCCTGAAATGTGCCCATTTTCAATGACTGTCACTGTCGTGACATAGTTCTTACTGCCAAATACATTGTTTAACAAGTATATCTGCTTATATACCGTATTCTTCTCCTTGGGTTTCTTTGTTAGTGAATTTCTTGACAGGTAACATCTTCACTATCTAATACATTTTTAATTCAGATACGTGCTTATGCCGTTTTTGCATACCTAATGGCCAAATGGGCCACATAGATTAAATTATCCTTTGGATTAGTTCATTTAACTGGTTATTAAACAAAATGAAAATGAAAATAAATAATATGAATATAAAGCAGTAGAAGTAAATACAGCATGGCATGGATATCTCACTGTGTATAGTAAATATAGATCTGAGGCATCAAAGTGTCTATCTCATGCTGCAGTCTATGAAAACTATAGATTTATTTAATACCGAGGTGAGAAATGAGTTTGTAAAGGAGAATTACTGAGGACTGGGATCGTTGCTGCTAGCCTAATGACTGATGTAATTTCTAATATGACACAGGGCCTATAGATGATCTGTGAATATTATAAGAGGTTGCCTCATGTATACAAAAGCATCTCTGTCAAAGAAAATACCTTGAGAAGTCAAAACATATGTAACTTTTGCACAGGGGGTATCGTAAAGTTCAAATATAACTTAGGCTCTAGTGAATTTCCTGGGCTATTTCATCACAGCATGTTCAACTTAACCCTTTCTCCAGCTCTATGCTACCCTGCTCAAGCCCTGATCTCTGTTTTGTAACATGTTTTTACCTCATCAGTCAAGTTTAAATGATGCCTGTGGTCTTCTGAGTAGACCAGTGGTCACTTAGTGTTACGGTTTCTGTTAGAAATCAGAGAGATCATTCTTGTTTGTAACACGAAACATCTTTATTAAATTATCACTAGAAATCAGATAAACCATTCTTGGTAATACAAGTTTTTCCTGTTTAAAATTATGTGCAGACTCTGACAACGCTTTATTTTCTGTACCACTCAAGTCCTTTTTTAGAAATCACTTGAAAATATTTAGCAGTCAAGATAATTCCTTTCATCCAAACTAACTGATCCTTAAAATTATATGTAATCTGAACCCAACTATCTTTTCTACTGCCATTCTGTATGATTCTTGTTAGCGGTCCCATATGTGACACCTCGACGTCCATTGGTCCCACCTCAATCTCCCCAACATCTGTTAGGAGTCACAGAATTTTCATTATAAGTTATCATTAACTGAGTAACGGGGCAGACCCAGAACTATTTTTCAGTCAGAACCAAGGTGTGACAGCATACAGAAAACAAAAACTACTGTAAGTGTCAATGGCTCAACAAGAATCACTCACCTTTGGTGCCGCAAGATCAGGAAGGTGGCAGTCTATGTCCACCCCAGATGATTGGATTCATTTTCCACTCACTACCACTGTTGTGCAGCCCTGGTGAGTGCTGCATTCCTGAGTGTGCTGTCCTTCAGTGGAGACTTTAAACTGAGGTCCTATCTGCCTGAGTTGGTGGAGGCTTTGAGGGATGTAGAAGACCCCGCTGCACCCATCAAAAAGAGGAGAAAAATTTCCCCAGTACCCTAGTCAAATTTCCCTTAGTCAGTATAAATACCACCTAAGATCTTCCCTTAAAAATCTACCAGCCTAATGGAAGTAACCCGGTCAACAAACGGGAAACAGAAATAAAAATAAAAATAAAAGATTAATGGAAACAGTATAGACTTAGAAATAGTTTCAGAATATGACACATGAAAGCAAAGATTTAAATGGGATTTCAACAGATTAAAACATAATACACAATGTCAATTTGGTTAGAGTCAAATCAACCAACAATTACATGACCATGCTGTTCAGATATGACATCAATTATACATGACTGCACTGTTCGGGTATGACATAAATTATACTCAAAAGATTTCCTCAGATGCACAACAGACAGATTAGCAAAATATATGACCAATAACTATAATCAGAGTTTGGCATCACTAATATAAAATTATTTAATCCCAGTATATTTGGTAAAGGTCATTCGAGAAGAAAACGATAAACAGGAGACATAGACTGCATGTCTAGAAGTGACACTGAAAGATGTGCAAGTCGTGCAATAGGTAGCACACTCACCTTTGGTGCAGAAGGTTGTGGGTTTTATTCCCACACCAGGTAGATCAATTGCTGATGCTGCAGTGTAGCATAAGAGGAAGGCTGCAGTCCTGACTGTGTTGTCCTTTGGATGCGACATTAAACCAAGGTTCCATCTTTTTGAGTTGGTGGTATCTGAGGTGGATGGAAAAGATCCCATGGCACCTAACAAAAAGAGTAGCAGATGTTCCCCAATGCCCTGACCAAATTTCCCCTAGAAGTATAAATAATATCACAGGTCTCCCCTGAAAAGAGGTTACTAACCTAGAGAAACAAGCCTGCTCAACAAAGAATAAATAAATAAATAATCACTATTATGGTTTTATAATGGTACTCTTAACGAAGAAAAAACAGTATGAGCCTACTGACTTTGTTTTTGAATTTTTAGCGTTTAGTGCAGTGATGGTGAACCCATGAGACGCATGTCAAAGGTGACACGCCACAACATTTTGGGTGACAAAACAGCATTCACCAACAACTGAGTTACCAAAGAAACTGAATGAACAAAAATGCAAGAAATATGTGACCCTGCACTTATCTATTAAAACTCAGCAACAAAGAAGTCATTTATTGATGTTAATATATTAAGAAGTCCCAAGTATCCACAAAGAGTCCATGTACAGATAAAATGCAAAAACCCACAAGCAAGGTAACACAGAAAAGAGCAATGTTGCTTCAAGACAAACCACGTGTCTCCAAAGATTTAAAACTTTTATTGTACAAATGTAAGCGCTTTCATGGTTATCCAAGACCGCTTCATCAGACAACAATACAATGAAACCCAACACTTCTTATACCTCACATTAACATTGATTACTCAATTAAAATAACAAAGTTTCCCTCCAAAATTTTTAAAGAAACATTAGCTAAATTCACTGCTTACTTTAGTCTTTTTAATTTTAACACTGGCTTGACAGAAACAAACTGATTCAGGCCAAACTCTTTGTGAGCCACCAATCTAAAAATCCATTGTACTTCTATATTTTCTGTATTTGATGCAACCAGCCCTAACCTATTAGACCCCTGCATAACATAAAGCACCTGAAAAAGAAATTTGTGATCTGGTCCACATTGCAAAGTATGCTTAGCCAGTGCACTGTATACAAACTGTTTCCTTGTACAATAATCATGATCTCTTATTCTTACTTTCAGAGATTGGTTGGTTTTTCCTACATAAAAATGATAACAGCATACACAGTGAGCTATATATACTAAATCAACAGTATTACAGTCAGCCTAACATCTCAATTCCCATAGCTTGCCAGTGACTGATAAAGTACAGTTTTGTACCTACCATAAATGTAGATGTCCGAGAGGAATGCATCTGCAGTCTTTACAAATGGGTTGTCCTGTCGTCAGGCAGCCCTTCGGTCGGCCGGATTCCAAAGTCTGGGTCTGGCTTCGGCTGGTGTCGCACTTCACCCGACGTCATCGCGGCAGTTATTCGGGGTATAAAGGCATCAGCCGACGCCATTTTCCTCAGTGTTTCTTGCCCCAGATGCCAGGTGCCCTCTTGGATGGCTAAATTTGGATAAATGCCAAGTTTCCAAATAATAGAGAGCAAAACACACAAAATAAGCATGTATGTACATATATACAAACAAATACACCATAATAGATTCCCCCCCAAGCTAGCTGAAGATTGGCAAATACCCTAGGAGTACCTCAGAGGGGAAGGAGGGTGGGTAATCCTGACTGCAGATGCATTCCTCTCGGACATCTACATTTATGGTAGATACAAAACTGTACTATGTCCTTCAAGGATGCATCTGCAGTCTTTACAAATGGGTAGAATACCATAGCTAAACTAGGGGAGGAGGACATGAGAAGAGATTATGGTGTAGTTAGGATCCCTTGCAAAACAGCAGTGGCAAAACCAGCACGGGATCTAGAGTATAGAGGTAAGTTATAATGCTTGGCAAATGTATGCACGGAGGTCCAAGTAGCAGCCTCTATAATGTCCTTGGTAGCCACTCCTCGTAAGAAAGCTGTGGTAGTGGCTGTAGCCCTTGTGGAGTGAGGCCTGATGTTCTCTGGAGTTTTCTTTCCATGGTAGGAATAACAAAATCTAATGCAATTTCCTATCCATTTGGAGATTGTCTGTTTAGAAATTGGTTTTCCTTCCTTTCCTGTTGCATATGCTACCAGAAGCTGGTCAGTTTTTCTATTGTTTTTTGTCCTGTCCAGGTAGTAGCGTAATTGTCTGTGTACATCCAAGGTATGTAAGAGCCTTTCTCCCCTGTTCTGTGGGTTGGGGAAGAATGTAGGAAGGTGGATAGCCTGATTTAAAGAGACTCTGGATACCACCTTAGGCATAAATGTAGGATTTGTTCTCATGGACACTCTATCTTGATGGAAGATCAGGAAGGGTTGCACTGCCATTAATGCCTGTAGTTCAGAGACCATTCTTTCTGAAGTTATTGCCAGCAGGAAAGCAGTCTTCCAGGATAAGTATTGTAATTCTGCTGTTGCTGCTGGTTCGAAAGGAGGAAGAGTCAGTTTTTCTAGCACAAAGTTCAAGTCCCATGCTGGCAATGGAGGTTTCCTGGGAGGTTTTACATTTTTAATTCCTCTCAGAAACTGTCTGAGCAGAGGATGCGAGAAGACAGGAGGATCCAAGCTGTATTCTGCTGAAATAGCTGATGCATGTATCTTGATGGAAGAATAGGACAGGCCTGCATGGAAGAGCTCCGCCAAGTACTCCAGGATGTTGGCTATGTTCACCAGTGTCACATCTTGCCCCTTTGCAGTACTCCAGATGAGATATCTTTTCCATTTTGCTGCATAATTCTTTCTTGTTGAAGGTCTACGAGCCTCCAGGATTATGTCCTTAACCCTTTGGGATAAATTTGGGTTAATTGCTGTTATGTAATGTTCCAGGCAGTTAGCTGCAGAGTTTTTAGGTTTGGATGCAGGATGTTGTAGTTGTTCTGCGTTAGCAGTAATGGGATCAGGGGCAGTGTCCATATTTGTTCCCGGGACATGCTCCTCAGCTGTGGATACCAATGTTGTCTTGGCCAGTCTGGGGCTATCAGAATGATCCTCGGACGTTCCTCTTTGATCTTCAGAAGCACCTTGTGCATCAAAGGAAGTGGTGGGAATGCGTATGCTGTCAGGTTTTTCCAACTGAAAGATAGGGAGTCCACCTTCCAAGCAAGTGGGTGGTAAGTCCTTGTGCAAAATTTCTTCAACTGGTGATTGAATGGGGATGCAAACAGGTCTATTTGTGGTAATCCCCATTCTCTTGTGATGGTTTTGAAGATGTCCGGATGCAGCATCCATTCGTGGGCATCTGTTGTAGTTCTGCTTAATATGTCTGCTAGAATGTTTTCCTTCCCTGGTGCATAAATTGCCTGTAACTGAATGTTGTAGCTCAGAGCCACATCCCATAGGTCCAGTGCCAGCCGGCATAGAGGGTATGAGTGTGTGCCTCCCTGTTTGTTGATGTACCACATAACTGTGGTGTTGTCTGTCCTTATCATCAACTGGCCTTCTTGGAGAAAAAGTCTGAATGCCTGGATTGCCAATTTTACTGCCATCATTTCTTTTAGATTTATGTGCAGATGCAGCTGGTCTTGAGTCCATAGGCCTTGAATGCACTTGCCCAGCATGTGTGCTGCCCAACCGAGGTCTGAGGCATCTGTCGTGATGGTTTGTCTTGGTTGACTTTTGCAGAAGGGCAATCCTGTGTTTGATTGGCAGGCCTGAGCCCACCATAGGAACTCTTGCTTCAGGCATGGGATCATTGGAATTTTGGTTTCTAGGCTGTGCTTGTGCTGGGACCACAAATTCTTTAGGTACCACTGTAGCTTTCTCATATGCAGCCTGGCATGAGGGACCAGTATTATGCAGGATGCCATGAAGCCTAGAGCTTGTAGCACTTTTCTTGCAGTTAGATGGTTCTGCTTTGTTAATGCCAAGAAGTAGAGAGGAAGTTGCTCTTTCTTTTCTGCAGTTAGAAATGCCATTTGTTTTGATGTGTCCAGTTCTGCACCCAGAAAGGTTATTCTTTGGGATGGAATCAGCCTTGACTTTTTGTATTGACTGTATATCCCAGGGCTTGCAGCAGGTAGATGACTCTTTGTAAGTCTTCTGTTAGTTTGTTTTGTTGTCCACTTGTATCAGGCAGTCGTCCAGGTAGGGATAGATTTGAATCCCTGAAGTCTGCAATGAGCGATTACTGATGCCAGGCATTTCGTGAACACTCTGGGCAGTAGATAAGCCAAAGGCAATGCTGAGAATTGATAATGCTCTGATCCTGCAAGAAATCTGAGGTATCTTCTGCAAATTGGTCTTATGGGGACGTGCAGGTATGCCTCCTTGAGATCTAGAGTTACCAGCCAAGACTCCTTGCCCAGCATGGGAAGAAGCTGCTGTAGGGTCAGCATTTTGAATTTTGGAACAATGAGGAATGTGTTTAAAGCGGACAGGTCTAGAATAGGCCTCCATTTGTTTTCTTTTCTTGGTACCAGGAAGAGTCTGGAGTAAAATCCCTTTCCTTGCTCCATAGATGGTACCTTTTCCACAGCTCTCATTCTTAATAATTGAGATATTTGTTTTAGAGCTTCTGTCCTTTGAGTAGGTGGTAGGTTTGGCATTCCTCTCTTCCCTGGTAGAGTATGGAAATGTAACCTGTAACCTTGGTCTATAGTTTGCAAAATCCATTTTTCTCTTGTAATGCAGTGCCAGTTTCTTGAAAATAAGGTTAGCTTTCCGCCTAAGGGTGCTTCTAGTTGTTCCCTGGTAGGTGGTGCCACCGCCAAGTCACTGTGATTGAGTTGTTGTAGTGGTGGTGGCTGTATGCGTGCCTCGTTGGTTGTTACCCTGCCACTGGCGACCCCTGTAGGCACCCCTGGATTGGTTTCTGCCTCTAGAGTGCCTATTCCTGCCTCTTTGTGCCTTAGAGGAGTCCGGAAAGGACCATTTCTTGGAGGGCCAGTTCCTGCTAAACCTTGGAGGTTGAACTTGTAAGAAATCTTTCACTGTTTGCACAGATTTTGCTTTCTCTTCCATCTTTTTTAGTACCTGCTGTGCAGGGGAACCAAATAAATTGACCTTGTCCATAGGTGCATCCAAAAGCTTAGATTTGACATGGTCTGGTAATGCCTGTTCTTTCAACCATGCATGTCTCCTGATAACTGTGCCAGTCATGGCTGATCTAAAGGAAGCCTCCGGTGCATCATAGCCACATTTTAAAGAATGGTTACTAACCTGCTGTATGTTATGTACCATTTCTTGAACATACTTTTTATCTAAAGATTCTTCAGAGGACAGCTTTTTAGTCAACTGGTCAAGCATAAACTCTTGATATTGAATCATATGAAATTGGCAGTTCAAAGCTCTAGCTGACAAAGTAGCAGAGGTGTAAACTTTTTTACCCCATCTCTCTAAGGACCTGGATTCCCTTTCAGAGGGGAGGGGTTTTTTAGAAGAAGTAGCTGCTACAGCTTTAGGACCCTGGGAGATAATCTCAGGATCTGCAAAAGGAGCCTTATATAAGTGGTGATGAGGGCCCGGGACCCTGTAGTACCTATCGGGCTTAGCAGGAGCCAGAGGTAAAGAATCAGGAGCAGTGCAAGCATCATTAAATGCATCATCAACAACAGAAAGAACTGGAGGTATAGCTAAAGACCTATGCTGTGGCAAATGTAGAAAGGTCCTAAGCCTTTTTCTAGAGTCTGAGAAATCTTGGCCCTGCCACTGAAATTGTTCCCTCATAGCATGCAAGGTTTCCCCAAAGGAAAATTCCTCAGGAGGAGAGGCTGAAGGGATGGACTCCTCAGCATCAGAGTCTTCATAAGGAGAATAAGAAGCCTCAGGAGGGTCTGTATGTTCTGAGTCATCAGAGGAATCATCTGTGTATACTGGCTCAGGGGGCTCTGCTCTAGGCCTCTTTTCTGGAGGAGGGTGAGAGGCCCTGTCTGGATGAGGCTGGGCTGCACGAATTAAAGAGATGAGATCCTCAGCCAAAGAAAGCATATGGGAGCTGGTGCTGGGCCTGTGAGAGGGGGGCTTGGCAGGCACAGGTTTTGATGCTTTGGCTGCTTTAGCCCTGGCAAAGGCCTTAATAGACATAGCTGGAGGAGGCCTAGCAGCTCCACGTGCAGGGGTTGAAACATCCAGGGGAATGGTGTCTGATAAATCCTGTGAAACCGCAACAGAGGGTTGGATTTCAGAAGCCGTTTCTACCAGGTTAGAAGAGGCCTCGGTAGAAGGCATGTTATCGGCTGAAGAAAGAACCGCTTGCTCGGTTTCGGCCGAAACCGAGACACTCGTGGTTTGCTTAACCGCGGTTTCGGTCGAAACCGCGGACCGTGAGTGTCAGTCCTTTTCTTTGCGTTTTTTGGTTATTTGCGTAGTCGGAGGATCCGACGGCATAATGTAGGCAAAATTGGAGCCGAAAATCTGCTCAGCAAAGTCCGACCGGCGTCTAAGCGTCCGTCGGTTAAAAGAAGCACAGGCTAGACAAGCTGCTACGTCGTGGTCTGGGCCTAAACAATGTATGCAATAGGAGTGGAAATCTTTATGAGGTATTTGTTTCCCACAAGATAAACAGTTATTAACTTTCTCTGACATCGGTTGAGGCAAGAAAGAGTCCCCAACGGGGTACTTAGCTTTATAGAAGTCTTCGAAGTAGTATTCGGTAGTAGTAATCTCTGGATCTGACCGACCGGCACTTGCGAACAGCTTCTGCTTCGGGCGCCACGCGGCAAGAAAGACTGAGGAAAATGGCGTCGGCTGATGCCTTTATACCCGAATAACTGCCGCGATGACGTCGGGTGAAGTGCGACACCAGCCGAAGCCAGACCCAGACTTTGGAATCCGGCCGACCGAAGGGCTGCCTGACAACAGGACAACCCATTTGTAAAGACTGCAGATGCATCCTTGAAGGACATCAGCATACACAGTGAGCTATATATACTAAATCAACAGTATTACAGTCAGCCCAACATCTCAATTCCCATAGCTTGCCAGTGATAGTCACTGGTAAGCTATGGGAAATGAGATGTTGGGCTGACTGTAATACTGTTGATTTAGTATATATAGCTCACTATGTATGCTGTTATCATTTTTATGTAGGAAAAACCAACCGATCTCTGAAAGTAAGAATAAGAGATCATGATTATTGTACAAGGAAACAGTTTGTATACAGTGCACTGGCTAAGCATACTTTGCAATGTGGACCAGATCACAAATTTCTTTTTCAGGTGCTTTATGTTATGCAGGGGTCTAATAGGTTAGGGCCGGTTGCATCAAATACAGAAAATATAGAACTACAATGGATTTTTAGATTGGCAGCTCACAAAGAGTTTGGCCTGAATGAGTTTGTTTCTGTCAAGCCAGTGTTAAAATTAAAAAGACTAAAGTAAGCAGTGAATTTAGCTAATGTTTTTTTAAAAATTTTGGGGGGAAACTTTGCTATTTTAATTGAGTAATCGATGTTAACGTGAGGTATAAGAAGTGTTGGGTTTCATTGTATTGTTGTCTGATGAAGCGGTCTTGGATAATCTTGAAAGCGCTTACATTTGTACAATAAAAGTTTTAAATCTTTGGAGATATGTTGTTTGTCTTGAAGCAACACTGCTCTTTTCTGTGTTACCTTGCTTGTGGGTTTTTGCATTTATTGATGTTAATCAAATCAAATGCAACGTGTTCCATATTTTTTTCAGTTCAATTTCAAAATTACTATTAAAAGTAGGGTAATTTTTTGGTGCACTATTTTAATCCCAATTATCAGTGCGCATATCGTTTTCTCTATTGTAAGTCACTGATTTTTCTTTTATAATACATACCAGCATGACTGGACTGTATTTTTTTAAATAAATGAATATGCAAAGAATTGTTTCTCTTTTGTTAGGGGGAGGGGTGACACGCCAGCAGAGTTGAGATAGGTATTTTGCAAATTTTTGACACTCCAAGACCAAAAGGTTCGCCATCACTGGTCTAGTGATATTGGTGTTTAAAGTTATTGTAAAGCTTCAAAAGCAGGTATCTGAAGCTGTGGTAGGGCTTAGAGGGGTTTATTCAGTTGTTGGAATAAAGGTATCAGATGTTTTAATACTTTTAGTGCTTTCCAATTAGACATAACTTTTTTTTTTTATCTCATAAAAGCAAAAGGAAATAGACAAAGTATAATCTACCCTCAGACTCTGATATTTAAAGCAGAAGATGGTTGTAGTTCCTTCTGAGCTAAGAAAATCAATTGACTGATGGTCAGAGATAGAACTGCACTGAGGCAGTCGCTGTTAGTCACTACAGAGTGGTTAGACCTCATTAGGGCAAAGTCTTCTGCTTATACAGTGGGGCACAGCTCAGAAATATAAATAGGAAATGAATTTATGAAATATGAGAAGAGATTTGCTCATTGCACTAAACCATGTGGTAAAGGGGAATGGGAAAGGGAAGTGGGGCACTTTTACTGGAGATGTGACCGATAGACAAGGAGAGTTTTTTCTCCACTGTAGTGTGACTCTGCAGATGGGATACATAAGTTGTGGGGTGTGGGGGGGGGTCTCTCCCTACACAGGGGGATGCGGAGGTTTTGTCCCCTGTAAAAAAAAAAAAATGTTCTGTTACTAGTTGAAAGTGGCTTTCAGCAATATTTTTTCATATTTTTGTCCACTGGACAAATATTGTTTGATCTTTCATTATGAATCAATGGAGAGATAAAGCAGTGTTTACCAGTTCTCTGAAAAATGAAAGTTTTATGCTGGCTGCCAAATATATAAAGTTTCTTTTAGAGATACCATATCTATGTATCTCTCAGAGTAGGAAGGAATGGAAAAGCAAATCAAGTGCCTTAGATGGGTTGACAAATAAGGCTCTTGTTTACTTTCCTATAGCCATGCTCTTGCACATGGTGCTTATAAGGTTAAATGAAGAGGTGATGGTGCAGACGCCAGACTGTAAATTATGCCACTCCTCACAGAGAAGATTGTGGTAGAAAGATATTCCTTGAACTCAGCAACACAGCTTGAAGAGAAGAGAGAAAAAAAGAGATACAATGAAAGTTAAGATTCAGAATAGGATTACTATAGAAGGGGGAACCTTACCATTGATGTAAATGTTGAGGATGTGAAAGAAGATGGGCAATGAGCACATTACAGAAAGGCAGAATATGTCAAAACCAGGTCTGCTTTTGGAGGACACGAGCTTCATATTTAAGAGTAAACAGACTTTCTGTGAAATTGGTAGTGAAACAGATTTTCAATGGGGTTAGTGTGTAAATATGTCTAACAAGATGAGAGATGGAGAAAGTAGTAAAATGTGGGGAGTCTGTGTTGTAACTAAATGGTCATTCTCCATTGTGCAGGGTTTATGGAGTTTGTTGGCAGAGGACTCAGCATTGTGAGAGAACCATGCAGGAGTAGATATGGAAGAGAAGAAAGGCAGCAAATACTTTATTTTCTTAGTGAAGTTGTTAGGGTTGAAGTTTGATTGGACTGGGGAGATTGCCATAAAAGTTGCCGATATAACACATGGTGCCATTCAAGTTTCAGATAGTGATAAAAACATTATGGATTGCATTATATCCCACACTCCATTTTGCAAGGAATATCTGGAGGAAATGAGAAATGTATCAGGTCTGCATGTAAGGGAAGGCAAGATAATCCCACAAACAGTAGTTTATTAATCTGTAGATATGAGGCAACTACATCCATTGTAAGCAGCGCTTAATTGGTTGACGGGCGTATGTAGACAAGTCTATGTATTATAGGTTACCAATGAAAAAGTATCAGATCAAGATAATTTATTGAACAGGGGATGTAAAGTGTGGCACTTGCATGGGAAGACAAGCAAAGTGGGTGATAAAGAAATTTGGTTTATGAGTGGAGTGAAAATATTAATATATTAATTTCATTTTGTGTGTGTTAATACTTAAACTCTACAACCTGTTTATTTAAACTGACAGCTCTATCCCTCACATGTTTATGTATGCTCATGTGACGCCCCACCACTGTCCCAGTAATCAAGGAGCCTCAATCCTCACCAATGGCAACAGTGGGGGGGGGCATACACACTGGGAAGATGACAAGGACACACATAGTGAAATGCAATTTCCCTTAAGAGCATACAGAGACCACAGTCAGTTGGGGGATGGTTTCTCCCTCTTTCTCCAGATCCCCAGTAAGACTCCCCATTGGCACAGCTATAGGGTTGAGATCTCAGCTGAGTGGCCAAACCAAGGCCTCCAGCATCCTCTCTGTCCAACCAGTGTTTCGTGTCTCTGCCCAAGTAGCTGACACACACATACTTTGAGGTTTGATTTACACACACACACACACACACACACACACACACACACACACACACACACACACACACATGCGCACACACACACACACACACACACACACACACACACACACACACACACACCTGGAAAACGCTGGCACAGGTTTACTAGCTATGCCCCCTTCTGCCCAGACTATAAGGTAGTTTTCACCGCCACCATCCACTACTTATCAACTACTTTAAGGCCCTTAGCTAAGGGTGGCCAATCTTACTGTGTAATGTTACAATTAATCCAAATGGTAGTTTGACCAAGAGCAAGGGTATTAGGAGTGGCCTTCACAGTGTCACCAAACAGATATGCAAATACTCTAGGAGCTTAAATATGTCTCACAAATATCAGCCACAATGTTAGGTTTAAATATATTTAATAATAAATAAAAGAACAAGGAAATACTCAGTAAATCATCACAGCAACTTCAGAGTTCAAAATCACAGGAAATATTTAAAAGAACATTGCAGGACAGCCTCAAATAAATAAATAAAAAAAACTAAGCTATACTTCACTATATTCCTAACTGTATCTAAGAGAAATTACTGTACCCTTTACTTACTTACTCATAGCAAGGCAAGACAGATGTGGTGAGTAGGTTTTCCAGCTGATGCTGTCTGGTCAAAAACAAATACAAAATGCTCAGTCTCCCTCTCAGAAACTTTTAAAATTAATATTTCAAATATTGCTGCTGGGATACGTGCAGCATGACATCATTTATTGTCATCTGACTTCAGTTCCCAGGCTCAAAAACAACCATTGAAGTAGCATTTAGCATCTCTCTGTGAAAAATACATAAACAAAGACTTCTTTTAGATCTAGTTCAAATGGTGGAAGTCATAATATAATTTACATTCCTCCACATGTAAAGACAATACAAAAAACTTCTAGTTCTAGACATTGTGTCTGTTACTACACTGAAACTGAGCAATAACTTATTTTGTTTATCGCCCAGCTATAAATTAACTTAACCTTAACCATTCTTCTGAAGTTTTACAAGTTAATCTGCGTTTCAGTCTCCCCTGTTAAATAGTTACAATAGTGTATAAAAAATATAGTTCAGCACACATCTATACAATGTGACATACAGTTCTAATACATTTGTAACACAGGCATATGAATCATGGTGATACTCACAAATGACACACAACCACTTAGAAAAGTCCAGATAGCTGGTCTGGCAGTATCTCCTTTTGTTACATTCCTGGCAGTATCTCCTTCTGTCACATTTCTCCATAAATCATATTAATATTCACAAATGACATATAATTATTTACAATATTCCAGATATCTGGGCTGGCAGTAGCTCCTTTTGTGACCGCTAGTATAGCACTGGACTACATACTTAAGTTTAATATACACTGTAATATAGTGCAACAGTAACAAACCCAGTGCTAGACTTACTATAATGTCATCTTTACTTTCAGACACTATGCCTTTTGGGTCGGATTATCTCCATTTACAAATTAAGGAGTGGCCCAGTTCATACATTTCCTCACATATTTGACACACCATGTTTCCAAGTCCTGCACTTTTTTTCCCCTTTACAATATGCCTTTATTATCTGGAATGAGTTCGCTGGAAGTATGATGTAACATATGGGTTTCAGACAGCATTCTGTATGTGTTAAATACGTTTCAATTAGGACAACATTTTGGTCTGCATTTATGTAGAGCCAACCTTTCTTCTCTGGTGATATAAGATAGCCCAACCAGAAAGAGCCTGGCAAAACACAAACTGCATTAACAAAACTGTCTGTTTACTTCCACTTTTCAAAGCATCACCAAAGACATAAAAATTACTCTTGTAAAATGAAAATGTTACAGAAGAGTTGATTAAGAATTATTTTGAGTTTGCACTTTTAATATTATCTTTTTTGAGCTGTGATAAGTAGTGTTTTTTGACACTCAAACTTACTGCACTGAAAGTGAGAAACTAAATATTGGAGGTAAAGTGCTGATAACCCTACACTTATTTGTTTTGCATTTAAAAAATAATCATATATGAGCTTAATTCACTGTAGTTAACATAGTGCCTTGCTTCTTCGTCAGGCAACAGGACAAGCAGTGTAGAGAAAGAGACAAAAATGGATCCTGCTTTCAAATATCTTTGATAGCTTAAACTTAATAATTTCAGTTCATTTTTCCGGAACAAATGTTCCCATAGGTTTCCTGTGCTTTTATTCCCCAAGCAGTGGTTTATAAATATCTGTAATCCTGTTTCCTAAATTGTCAGATTCCCAGCTACTTTAATACTTCTATTTGGAAAATGTTTCTAAAAGGAAATAAACAGAACTATTTTGAGAAAGTGGCATGATCTTTAATGCAGGAAATATAAAGAAATAAAAATGAGAATTTTAGAGTACTGAGCCTTGCTGGTGAGATTTATTTCAGCTTATTTTAGAAAGCTGATTGTCACATTTCTTTCATAATATGGAAGAATCTTCTGATGTTTAAGTGTAGAAGTATTCGTTTTCTAAATATGTTGATTATTTGATGGACAGCATCTAAAAGTTTGCCTAATACTGCTTGTGTACACAGTGTACAGCGACAGAACTGCCGTTCTGCCTGTGTGTTGGTTTACTACTTAGTTATTTGTACCATTCGATCTGACCTCATTTGTGTTTCTAAGTTTAGGTTTGTTTGAAGCAAATGACACCACTGAGAAAAGATTCATGAGTTAAAGTTTCTCTGGCTTATATATCACCGAAGCCACAGCAGTGCTGTTATTCGTCAATGCAATCCCAGGTATGCACTTTAAACCTGTTTTGTTAGCAGTTTCAGTTTGCCAGTGCTGTGCATGCTTTACATTTATTTCAGCATGCAACATTAACAATGATTGATACAATTTATGAAATGTGGACTTGCATTGCAGGGTAACCTGACTTGACATTATAAGCTAGATATAGCAATAAACATGGTGGTTTTTTTTTACTGAAGCAGATGTGCAAGCCCTTGGGGCCAGGAAGATCATATAACATAGTTCTTACTGCAGAAAAACATGCAGTCCTGTGCAAGGTAGACAGGAGGATAACTTTTGGTAAGATGAACTACTCGCCTATTTATTTACTTATTTATTTACTAAATCATTCTTTCATTTATTCATGTTTGACGACTATGATAGCTCAGCTAAACAAAGTCATTTTTAGTGTAGAACTAGGTATAAAACATCCAGCATTGTGGTATAAACAGTAAACAGATATCAAGCTGTCAGGCTACAAATTTGGATAAAAAGGTGAAATGGCGGTCAAAACAATGTACACCAAGGTTGCGCCCGGAAAGTTGCAGGTTGCAGTCAGAATGGTTGAGCAAATAGTTATCGAATTCAGAATTGAAAGTCACATTATACTGACTACCAATTCTTTGAGTACTAACAGCCATAGTAATTCTCGTTCTGGTGATATGATGAGATGTGATGTGACAGATTAGAACTGACAAGTTAGGTGCTGCTGCAGCTCAACAAATGCTGATAGGATCACTATATATATATATATATATATATATATATATATATATATATATTTTATATATATATATATATATATATATATATATATATATATGTTTTACATATATATATATATATATATATATATGTGTTTTACACACATATATATATATATATATATATATATATATATATATATATATATATATAGATAGATATAGATATAGATATACATACTATACATACACACCCACCTACCCACGATCCGCCCACACCCACTGAATGTAGAAATACATTTGCAAGACTGTACATTAAAATGACTCTACATCAGTAAGAGAAATAGCATTTCTAAGTGTATAATGAAACATTGTATAGCATTGCAGACAAGCAGCATAACTTAAAGCAAATATGATAAACACAGATTAAGTTATATATTCATGACACTGTATATCAAGAAAGTGGCATACATGAAGCATTTAGAATTCCTTCATATGTACTGTAACCTCATAGACAACCTAAATTGTAGGGTACCATTCTGTAATTTTCAAGTTATACCCAATGAAGTCAAACCAATATAATTACAGCATATAAACAAAGAGTGAGTCATGTGATAACAGGTTGGGCAGGGGAAAGAAGCCAGCCTGATGTATTAAAAATAGTAGGGATTTGTGAGAATGTGCTAGAAAATATGTGTGTAAGATACTCATGGGAGACTGAGTGAGCATGGGATGGAACAAGGGTGATAAAAGGAGGGAAACAAAATAGTACAGAGTGGAGCAGTACAGGACAGTGAGAAAAGGAGAAAAGGGATAGAAAGGAAGAGCTTTATGAGGAATGTGATGCAAAAAATTATTGAAAGTGGTATTTGGTGGGGTTGAAAGTTTATTAAAGTATCAGTAAAATACATATAACATGAACCACACCAGTAGCCTGGCCTTTGTTGGATGGCGCAGTGGTGCAGCGGTAGTGTTGTTGCCTCACAGCAAGAGGTCCTCCATTTCTATTCTCGGCTGGAGTGCCTTCTGTGTGGAGTTTACACATCCTGCCTGTGTTTGTGTGGGTTTTCGCCAAGTACTCCTGTTTCTTCTCACATTACAAAGACATGTGTCTGGAGTGTTTCTCCCCCGGCCACTGCTGAAAATTGGCTTCATTCCAAGTCAGACTTTCCTGGTAAATAGATGTTAAATAAATAAATAGTACATTCAAAATTAAAACATACAGATAATAAAAACAAGTTGGTACATGCCAGGTAGTATTTTGTAAGAGGTAAATAAGAAAATTGTTAATATTTACAAACCAGATTAAAAATATATTTTCTAAGAACCTTTTGAAGATGCCCAATGCCAGGGACTCCTTAAGTTAGAGAAACAGTACATTCTAAAGGGGAGGGTTCTGAAGGCAAAGGGATGAGTGCAGAAGAATTCAAGTCATGCCCCTGAAACAAGTCCCTAGATGACACAGTAGCAGCTGCAGGATGATGCTTTAATACCAGCACCTCGTTGTGGTGGGGAAAACTATGTCACATAGGGCTTAGTAACCAGAATCTTGTAGATGATATGAGGCTGCATGGGCAGTACAAAGTAATACCATGAAGCAGGCCAGCTGCAGCAATTAGCTTCTGAATCAGGCAACTCAAGGTACAGATAGCTACAGTATACCTGATGGAAACAAACCAGGATCTCACCTATCCCAGGCTGATCGTCAGATGGCGTAAGGGGTTCATTAGAGCTATAGTCTTAAGATACAAAAACAAAAAGTTATAAATGCTAGCAAGTGGCTCATAAGTGTAAGCCTGTCATCAAAGATTCTACAAAGGTTATGTTGTTATAGATTCCATAGCAATATCTGAGTCTGGAAATTTGGCAGGTACCATGACGAAAACTGTCTTAAAGGAGTTGAGCTTTATCTTGTCGGAAGTCATTCACTGATGAATACAGTTTAATCATTTCCCAAATAATTCATGACTGATATAGAATCCAGATGGTAGGAGAGATGTAGCAGTTTCACATCCGCACAGCAACTGTAACATAAACCTCTTCTTTGAATGAGTTCTCTTAAATGCAGCACATACACAATGAACAACACAGTGCCCAAAAATGGAACCTTGTGGTACACCACATTTGATTGCGTTGGAACACAAAGGGTTAATTTCCAAAATCATCCTCTGTGATTGATCAGAAAGGTAGGACGAAAACACTCCAGGAAGACACCTGAGACAACACAATACTGACATAGATGCTATGATAGAATTATGTAATCAGCAATGTCAAAGACCAGTAACCAGTAAGAAATTGATCTTGTGCTATTTCCAGAACATTGAAAATCCTGATGTGGGCTGTTTTCTAAAAAAAAGTGTGGTCCAAATGCTAGATTTAAATGGATCATAGATGTTAACAGTCCTTAAAATAGAAGTTTAGTTGCATGGACACCACCTTTTCAAGAAACTCACTGATGAATAGAAGGTTTGAGACTGGGTGGTAAGGGTCAGGTTGTCAGTAACCAAATTCAGATTTTTGAAAATAAAGGTAACTAATGCCTATTTTAGTGAAGATTTAAAAAACTCTGACTCAAAAGGTGAAATGAATGTCTATCACAGGACAGAACTCCCACACCTCCAAGCAGGATATAGCCAGTTTAGCGGAGTTAAGGGTTGTGACAGGCTAAAAGCCCTGTCCCTCTACTCAGTCTCATACAGACTGCTCAGAGGTGACCTGTGTCTGGCATACAAGGCCATTTCAGACCCAACCTTGATGGAGCTGCTGCATATCCATAAGACAAACTCCACTAATGCAAAACTTGCACGCAAGATCTAAACCTGGTTTGTGACATTAATAGAACTTGTTGGCTGTATAGATTTGTGTCCCAAAGACTCCCCCATCTGTGGAAAAGACTCCCTCTCCATGTCAAGCAGAGTACCTCTCTAGCCCTCTTTAAGAGGAACCTGGATGACTGGATTGGAAACAGAAAGTGCACCCCTGGGATCCCACCTGTGTCCCTTCTGGACAAGGGAAATGGGTGCTGACTTTGAGGGACCATGGGCAAAATTCTTGGCTAGGCTTATAAGGGCCTCCAGGCCAGTAGCCTAGTATCATCCTATGAACCTATGAGCCTATGACTCTGGGTGAGGTTTGATGATTGGTAGAGACCAAGGAAAGAAAGTCAGAGTAATTCTTCAGAGTAAACTCATGCGACTGCTTAAGATCATGACCTCATCTAGATCACTGCTTATCCAAATGAACATGTTATGAGGCACACCTGATCTAATTAAGGCCAGGTTCACTGTATGCATAATACACAACCAGTTAAAATTTATCCTCCAGCAGATGGGTTGTGTGCCTCCTTTGCATGAGATATTGTCTGACCTGCCTTATAGCTCAGAATTGTACCAAGGTTCTTGAGCAACAAAATGGATCAGCTGCACATGGCATATGGAACAAAGTGTCAGTGGTGATATCAGGGTCATATTATGAATCTCAAAGCATTCATCTGGACCACCTGTATTGTACTTCACTAAGACTTGGTGCAAGACTGAACAAAGTAAGTCTGGGATGATCAGTCTGAGGTTCCTGCATTGTACCCAACCAAAATCAAAGGGTTTCACTTAGGGGAGCTCAACTGCAAAATGAAACAGGCAACAATACAGTCATGCGACTGACTCCACTGCCAAATCATGAGTGAAAGTACCAAGCTGGAAGACATTCCAGATTATGCCCACATTGGTAGGTTGCCAAGGTAATAACTTGATCAATTTTAATTCCTTCATAATGCAAAACAATCCCTTTACATTAGGTCTCTGATTCCTTTTTGATATGGATATGAGTCGCCCATCTTTAATTAATTTGGACTAGTCAGAATTGTGTCATAAGGGGAAGTCCATAAAGTCTTGAAGGAAGGTCCTTACAATACCAGGTAGATGGAAAATGAGGAGAGTAACACTGTTTATTGCATGACATATTTGAAGGCATTTGTAACTGCAGATGAAGCCTTGTTCACCTACAAGAGTGAACCATAGCAACAAACACCTCCCTCCCCAGATTCTGTTTGGCCAAAGGTGCTGGATAACAGGCAAATCTAATGGGGGTCATTAATCTTGCTAAAATAGGACCACAATTGTCACTGAGCCAAGTCTACATTCTTGGCACCAGGGCTGAAGTCTAGAACAAGTCAGAAATAATCCCTAGCTTGTTGTGGCTAAACCATTCTTTAGAATGCACCACCTGCATTAAAACTACTGGAAGACCCGTCTCCACTAACTAACACAGATTGTAATAAACATGTATGTGTACATCCCCACCTGGCTTGCTTTTTTGTCTTTTGTCATTTTCTTTTTTATATTTTGCTTCAGTGTTTAAATTACATAAAATAGAATAACACATTTTTCTTCAGTTAACACCACATATACGTCTGAGAAATCTAAACAGATTTGTAATAGAATAAGCTCCATGTATACAGACTCATAATAAGCATTACCACAAGAATAAATATCTTCTTAAAGATTTTTTATCTTAAACTTATGAATAAAACCTTAATGAATAATGCATCAATTTCACATACTTACGCCCAACCTATACATCATATCCTAAAAGGTAATGAGCTAACAAGGAATATTGTTTTACCTATACAGATTTCAGCTAAACAAGAACTTACCAAAGATTCCTGATGAGTGCCTATTGGCATGATAACTGCAACCAAAGTAGCCAAAAGGTGCTCACCTAAAGACTGTACTAGCTGCAGGGTATTTGCCACTGCTACTGTGCAGTTGATTATTGAGATGCAGGGAGGGAGGCTGCACTATGCCAACACTGTTTTTGCATCCATGTTATAACATAGTATGCACAGCACTGCACAGATGCAACCCGTGGATCGACAACCACATATTATGCACAGCACTGCACAAATGCAACCCATGGATCGACCATCACATATTATGCACAGCACTATGCAAATGCAACCCATGGATCGACCACCACATATTATACACAGCACTACACAAATGCAACCCATGGATCGACCACCACATATAATGTACAGCACTGCACAAATGTAAACCATGGATCAACCATCACATATTATGCACAGCACTATGCAAATGCAACCCATAGATCGACCATCACAGAAGGGATGTTATAGAAGGGATGTTATCTGAGGGTGGGGCATGTGGTGTGCACGCATGTTTGTGTGTGTGTGTGGGGGGGGCTGCAACCGCCTCATGTGGTATACAGGTAAATGGCTGATGCATGAGTGTACTGGGACATCTAGTCAACCACACAACTGCATGTTTGTAAAGTTTCTCTTTTGTTAAATTGGAATACTCACATTCAGTTGGAGCACAGCAGTTTGTCAGTGATGATATGTGTGCACAACAGTCATTAGGAACTTTATGTGAACAGCTTTTGACTTTTTTAATTTCTGCAGGTGTTTTGAGCATCCAATATCATGATGGGAATGGACCCCATTCCTAAGTCAAAGTATGATTAAAGTTTGCAAAATTAGTATTGTTTGAATCTTTGATGTTAGCCAAAAGTGCTTTTTGCAGCACCCACCATGTGCCCAGAATTAACTGCAATTCATGCAGAGTTACAGTATAATATCTAAATAAGACTGTAAATTCTCCTATTAATATCTAAATATTATTTTTGACTTACAGAATGATATCACACACATCTGGTTATCTGATTTCTGGTTCCCATGCTGTCACCAACACTAGAAGCTGACAGTATTTTAGCACCTATGTGTTACCATATATACAGAGCTTTGCTCAGATCTCCTGGAAGTCATAAAACCATTTTACGCTTCCTACAAAAGCTACCAAATATTCTCTAGCACGGATATTGCATCTCTGGCTCCATTCAAAACTGAGGGGTAACATCTTTATGGCTAAACCAATAAAGTAATGTAATTTCAACAATGTTTTGCAAAGTCAGGTGGATTAACATTAACGTCTTTACTTCCAGTATATGCTGTTACAATGTATACATTTAATTCAGTTACAATAATACATGTACATTTATTTTCCTTCTGCACGGTTGATACATTTTAACAGAAGCAAACCTCACAAATACATTTTCAGGACAAGCATCTGTACAAATCAGTTTCATATAGAAATGACATATAATTTAAAAAATTCTGGCTAGCTGTGCTGGCATATGTTACAAATCCACTGCTCTATTTCTCCTGGCATGGCTGGCAGTACCTCCTATCATCACATACTGTATCTGGTTTTCTCGCATCTGTTTTTTGAACTGTTGGTAACGGGTGATCCCATGTGATATAAACTTCATCATTCTCTCTAATGCTTTGTGGCTCATGCTCCAATGCTACTTAGTTACTTCAGTATTGTAATGTTTGCACAATCCTTGATGCAACAGTCTTGCCACAATATTATGCCTTTCAGTATACAAGCCCTCTGCCATTATTATATCACACCCAGCAACAAGATGTGTGACTGTTTCCAGTACTGTTTTACAGAACCTGCATTTGTCTTTTTTTACATGTTCAATGGACTTTGTAAACCAGCATGTACATAGTTCATTATCCTGTTCCATTAGTATTAACCTTTCATCTTTTGGTTTAAATTTACTTTTCCTTAACCATTCCTGCATCAGATTCTGATTGACATGAGGTTGTTCCAGGAGTTTTCTGTAGTTGAAACTATATTTATGCCTTTTCCACATTTCTTGCCTTCTCATCTATTCCTTCTCTTTATAGTCTTTCTTTTTTTTTTGGCACATTCAGTTGCTGCCTGATTTTTGTCTACTTCTGGTTTGGTTTCCATTCCTGCTTGACACCAATATGCTTCTGCTAAACTAAGAACGGAAGTAATCTTAGATTTGTTCTCTTCATTTTTCAAAATGTTCAATATGTTTGGACCTAATGAGGTCACCAGATATGTATGCAGTCCTATGATTGCAGATCTATACATGTAATCAATTTCGAAGAAGCCCATATCTCCTTCTGAATGAGGGATACATAATCTTGGTATACACTGATTGTTATATATCATTTGATGAACATTTTTCTTGTTTTCCTGTCCAACTGATCCAATACCTTTTGGGGGCAGTTCATCACCCCAAAACTGTAAGTTAGAACAGTAAAAACAAATCGGATTGTAGCTTGGACTTTGTTCCTAGATGTCAGGGCTGTTTTCAGTATTAGTTTTAGTCTTTTAAAATATTCTATGCTGAGCTTTGTTTGAATTTGTTTATTTTTTATTGTCAATCCTTCATCAATTCCCAAATATTTATAAATTCCCACCTACTCAAGTTCCTTTATATCACATTCCTGTCTCAATTTTCTTGGTGATGCAGCTTTCCTGCTTTAAATGTTGCTTTTGCACATTTATCAAGACCCAGTGACATTCTTATATCATCTGAGAAAGTTTTAACCACTTCCAGGTGTACTTTCACCTTCTCATTTGATGAACTATATTTTTAAATCATCCACAAAAAGAACCTGAAAAGCCTTTACATTTTGGTGTTGCCTGGGAGCCAAATTGTAACAATGACCTAATCTGTTAAATAGACCATTTAATAGGTTAAGGGCAAGAAAAAAGTGCAGTGGTGACAAAGAGTCACCCGGGAATATCTCCCTTTGAATTTTTATCGCCGGGATAATAATTTGTCCTTTATCATGGCTTAGCTGCAAAGTGGCTTATGACTGTTTCATGGTCACTGCAATATAACTGATCAATTTGGGGTGTATCTTATACATATGTAAGTACTCCTTTATGCAGAGAAAAATAATGCAAACAACCAAAGGTCAGTCTGTGATATCCAAAACTGACCAAAGAATAACAAAACAGACCGAAGAATAATAAAACAGCTCCGACCACCATAGCTATAACTATAAATTTAGTAGACATCAATAAAATAACAGATTCAAATCAGATTTTAATCATATCCAATTTTAATTTGTTATTTTATTAAAGTCTACTAAACTTATGGTTATAGCTGTGGTGGTAAGACTGTTCTTTATTCTTTGGTAAGTGCTCCTTTATCCATGAATGTGGGATGCTGTCAAATGCTTTTTTTTAATCTATCCATGCCATACTTAGATTCTTCTCCTTTTTACAATTCTCTGTTATGACTTTATTTAACAAATGATTTTTTGTTCCACATGACTTTCTTTTGTTTCCCTTTTGTTCTGTTGTCATAACTGAGTTTTCTTCTAAATTAATATAAACTCTGTTGGAATCAATGCCAGTACATAGTTTATACATTATCAGAAGGCAACTTATTGGTCTATAGTTTTTAGGGTAGCTTGCAGGTTCACTGTTATGGAGGAGTATTATTTTTCCTGTTGTTAACCAGACTGTTGTGTGTTTGGGGTGCACACATATGAAGTTTTTACTCAGGACTAAATCTTCATGTAATGATGTTAATGCTTTTAGCTAGAACTTAGGTACTGCATCTGGGCCTGGAGTTTTCCAGTTAGGAGATTTTATTTTATTAATTTTATTTCAATTTCCCTAGCTGTTACTTTATCCCATTTCATATCCTGTACATTTGAATTCCGTACTGTTTCTTCAGCATCTTTGTTATGTTCCACAAGGTCTTCATAGATATTTCTCCAAAATGTGTCTATTTCTTCTATTTTTGGTGGCATTTCTATTCCTTTCGCTGTGTTTCCCTATTCTCAATAAAACTTTCTGATCATCAATGAACTGCATATTTTATATTTTTCTATATATTTATCTGCATATTTTCTAAGTTGTTCTTCTTGCGCTGATATCTTTAGTTTATTATTTGCAATAATGCACAATAGATCCTGGTCTGTTCTAAGACTGCGCATTGTTTTTATCATGTCTATCTTTCTAAGTATTTTTGTTGATCTGTTCCCTCTTGTATACTCTTATAACAGTGACACTGCTTGTCTTAATTGGTTTATAATTTTCTGTCCAATCGATAGTTCCATGATGACATTTGATTTATTTCCTTTCTTCCCCTTATTGCCCTGTATTTTTATGTAAGACTTTATCTGTTATTAATTTTGCTGCACAGTAATATATCCTATTTACTTTCATTATATCATCTGAATTTCTGTTAAAGGTCTGGATTACTGTGTTCATTTGTTTTATTAGACTTCCAACATTTTGGGTCTTATTGACTTTCTATACTCTATTTCTTTAATCAATGTTAATATGGCTGTCCATCTCTATTAAATCAAGAAGCTCTTCCCTTAGATCTTTTTCTTCTAAACTGAGGGCACATTCTTTGTTCTCTGTTTCCTGTAGGCATTTTACTGAAAGTTCTAGAACATCTTTGTGTGACATATTCTCTTCAGCTGCATCCTGCATCATCCGTTGCTCTTTCATATGGGAACTCACTGACCTATTACTCCACAAAACTGACTGCGTCAGAGTTGCCACCATTTCCTGTTCCTTTCCTTGCTGTGCGACCCCAGCTGATCTTTTGTATTGGTTTCCTACTGAACGTTCCAGAGTATCTTCATGTGGCAACTTCCATTTCACCTGTTTGTCTTTAATTTGGGGACTCACTCTTCCATCATGCTGTGACGTTACCAGAGTTGCATTTTCTACACTAAATCCTTTTTACTTTGCAGGTAATCCATAACTTCAGTTTCTATTTCTTTAACTTCTCCATTACTAATCCTCTTTTCTACTTTCCTGCTTTGCTTTTTTTTATTATTCTTTGTATTGGAAGATTTTCCATATTTGGATGCCTTTGTATGCATTTCTTTTCAAATATCTTTGGTGATGCTTTTTGCATTGACTTGTTTTGCTTTCTCATTTGCATAAATATTATACCATATTAAATCTGTTTTTCTTTTCTATGTCTTTATTTCTTCTTCATATATCTCCCCTGTTCCACCTATGTCTCCTTACTTTGGGGGACTCACTGTTCCATCAGGGTGTGACATAACCTCTGTTAGACTTTCTACACTAAATCCTTCACTTTGCAGTTATTCCATAACTTCATCTTCAATTTAACTTCTACTTTGCAAATCTTCTGTTCTGTGACCCACTTTGTGATCTTATTTTTTGTGTTGTGAAATTTGTCATATCTGGGTGCCTTTGCCTGTATTATTCTTCAAATATCTTTATAGCTGCTTTTTTGTATTGATTAGTTTAGTTTGGCTTTCGCCTTTGCACAAATATTATACCATATCAGATCTTTCTATCTAATGTCTGTATTTTTTATACCTTTTAAAAATCTCTAGGTTTTGTTCTTTATATTTTCACACTTTCTCAGTTGCTTCTTTTTCCAAACGGCCCAAGGTTTCTTGCTCTATATAGTGTTTTTCATGAATGTGTTGTATTAATGAACATAAAGTTGCCAGTCAACAAATGTTAAAAAAATAATAATAATAATAATAGTAACAATACATAATTTCTTTCTTATCCTCAATAGTCCACTCTGTCATCTTTTTTTTCCTGTCAGTTTTTGTGGACTACTACATCTGTCTACAACATGGAGTCCATCCTTCTCCTTACCCTACCTAATTCCATTGTAGGAATGTTTCCATGTCTTCAGGCTTCTACACTGTCATTTCTCCAGTCCTGGCAACAGTGCGCCTACCAGGATTGGACACTTTTATATCCTGGGACTTGTGCACTCAGTTGTCTTTTTTTTATTTTTTAACCTACTTCTGCCCATGATGTATGCTATATAAAATACAGTATATATATCAGTATTGCCTTGTGAGAATTTGTAAAAAAAAAACAAGGTCTGCCTCATGAAGATACTCACCAAGACATGATGATGAATTCACTTTCAGCAATGCTACTCTCCTTTGCTTGCTAATTTTATCATCTATCTATCTGGACCCCCAGCTTTTGGCCCATATGACTGTAGTAACGATACGATTGGCCACACATCAAGAATCCATTTATCAACTAACAAGTTTACTAAAATACAAGTTTAAGCCTCCAAAGTACTTGCATTCCCTTTCACTACTAATGGTCCTGGTCTGGTATATGGACTCAAGTTCAGTGTTGCTGCTGTTTGTATAACTAGTATTATGCTGTGTGCACCTCAGAATGGATCCCTTCACTTTTAAGTGAGGCTGTCTTATAAGATGAGCCTCTAACATTTTCTTATTTTGTCCTGCTGGATGTCTATCCTCTCTACTGTTTTGCATCATTGATCTGCCATATGAGAAGTAACTTATTTCTAATATATTTTCATTGCTATTCCACCAGTAATAGTCCAAACCCATTAGGCACTACCTATTTGCAAAAGTATATCCTTTGCGAGTATAAATTTATTCCTTCACATCTTCTGACAGCTGTTCTTATTTTTCCCCATATTATCTCATTTCCATGCATGACATAAAAATATAAGCCCAGTTTCACAAGGACATCCCAGCAGCTTGAACTACTGGTAGAAACACTTATTAATCTGATTGGTGTAAAAATATGTACACAAGGAAGTTGAAACATGCTTCTGTATTATGCTCAACTTTTTTTGTCCAGACGATTGTATATCTTTTTCCTCTGGACAAATCTCCCTTATTTTTGTATCTGGCCCCAAACATGACCATTCAAGAAAATGGTACATTTAGACAGTGTATCAATAACAAAGAGCCTTTTACCATCTTAAATTTTCACTGCATGTTTAATGTACTTTCTGTAACTTTCTTACTAGATAATGTCTGGCTTGTCCATTAAAGAAGACATCCTGTGTTGACAGACCATAAATCTCCTGTTCTACCAGAAAAGGAAGAACTCCTACAATTCCCATAAGCTGTGCCATGTTCAAAGTCATCTTATCGTGACCTGTTGAAAACAAAGTGGGATGCAGTCTGTCATGCCATGTAAAGGGCAGATAAGAAAAATCAATTGCCAATATAGGTAAGCTAGTTTTGTAACCCCAGAGTTTCCTTCCTAGTGGAGTACCACGTGACTTAACTCCAAGTTCCTGACCAACCTCCTGCACCACTCTGGAAAGGTGGGATCTGGCTGATAATATCTTCCAATGTATTGTATTAGCTTGCTTTAATTATAAACACCATATCTGTAGCTGAAAGGTTTAAAAGGAACTAGGCAAACACTGCAGAGCTAATTTCCACCCAAATAAGTAAAAAATACTGCACTAAGCCTGCAAGCTAGAAACGTACTGTAAACTGTTTATTCAATAAAACAACAAAGATACACAGAAAGTAAGCGCTTTCATGACATCTAGTCGCTTCTTCAGACAACATTCAAAGACAGTGCTCATCCTAAATAATCCTCTACAAAGTCAGCTGACTTAATCACATCAATTAAAGTGAACAAAGTATTTAAAAATGTGTGCATAAATAGTACATAACATACGATATAAAACACATGCTCAAAAGCATTTGCATGCATTTTAAAAACATTTAATAACTGTGTAAAAACTATAAAAACTATGTAAAAAAAACTATATAAAAATCCTTCTTTATAAAAACAGCATTCTTTATTTATGCCCAAGAAGTGCCTTCAGAAAAGGTTTTAATGAAGAAGTACTGTTGAGACCTGGAGATCTTTCAGCATTTAGCAGTAAGAATCCATTTCTGTTCTGCTGCTTCTGTACGATTCTCCAGGTTCCCCCCTCTAATATCTACATCTAATACTTGTAAAACAAAAGTGTAGGATCATTTTGTAGTACACGTACTGTTAATGCATTATTTTCTTTCTTGTTCTTCACATCCCTGATGTGCTCAAGCACTCTGTCTTTAAGTTTTCTATTTGTTTAACCTACATAGTAGGCGTGACATTTCTCACAGAAAGAAAAATAAACCAAATTTATTGTTTTACAGTCTGCATAGTACTGCATTCTCAGTGTGAATCTCAAAGAGGGATGTTGGTAAAAGGAACTAGTATATAAATATTTGCATGCTGTACAATTTCTACACGGAAATGTTCCTGTCCTAGTAGATTCATACAGGTTTTTGTTTACACTCTTCTTATGGCATAAGTGTTGTTTTATGGATTTATTATTTCTAAAAGAGAAGGATGGTGTTGTACCAACTATACTAATTAATTATGTTGCATCTTGTAGAAGCCTCCAGTTATTTTTTATAATGTCACAACATTCATTGATATCACTAGAATATTGAAAAGTAACTCTAAAATTGTCATTGGTAACCATTCTATCTTGGATAGTGTTTGATTCTTCAGCTGTATAGTCAAAGTATGGTTTACACCTATCAGCCCTATGTACCCAAGCTTTTTTTATAGCTTTTACTATTTCTTTTTCTGAGTAACCTCTCTCTAAAAAATCTAACTTTAATTGTGATAGGGCTGTATGTACATCTCTGTCATTACTATGTAGTCTTAAAGTTCTATATATCTGCCCTTTATGTACATTGCGTGGAATATGTCACGGTTGCATACTTCTTTTATGCAAAAGGGCATTCCTCTTGGTAGGTGTTACATAAATGCTACTAGATATTTGCATAAGTTCAGATTTCTTTACTGTAACATCTAAAAACTCTATTTCATGTTTAGAATAATGATATGTAAATTTTAAGAAGTTAATTGCTGTGTGTAAATATCTAATGAAATCCTCTAGAGCATTCTCATTTCCTTTCCATAGCAAAAAAATATCATCCACAAAGCGGACGTACCACATAATGTACTGACCACATTGATTGGACTCTGATAAAATAGATGTAAGTTCCCATTGTACTAGCACCAGGTTGGTGTAGCTATTGGCACATGCAGTGCCCATAGCCATGCCAACCTTCTGTAAAAAGAATTCCTCTTCAAAAGTACAAACATTATTCTCAAGGACTAACTCTAGCAATGTAAATATAAGTGTAACCTTATTATAAGAAAAACAGTTCCTGGATGTAAGAAAATCTCTAATAGTCTCCACACCCCAATCATTAGGAATAGAAGTAAAAAGCGATTCAATATCAAGTGTGATGAAAATATAATCGTCATCTACTCCTCGTAACCGATTATGTAGTTTCTGTAAAAAAGTTTTCGTGTCCTTTAAAATTGTGTCACATTGATCTAGGAGTGTATGTATACTATTCTCAATATAAATAGAAAATGGTTCCGTACACCAACCTACACCAGACACTATGGGTCTCATAGGTGGTGCAGATTTGTTCTTGTGAATTTTAGGTAGACCATAAATTCTAGGAATCAACGGATGTGCAACATTAAAATATTTAAAAAGTTCTTCATCAATAAGATTAGTCATTAACAAATCAAAAATTAAAAAAAGATACTTTCTCCACAATGCTATTCATTACTGCCTTTGAGATGTGTTGGTAGGTATATACATCATTTACAAGCAATCTCATTTGTCGCAGGTATAAGTCTTTGTCTAAAATCGCAATGCCTCCACCTTTGTCAGCTGGCCTTATTTCTATTGAGTGCATATTTTTAAGTTCATTTAAGGCCAAGTAATCATGGTTAGACATATTAGAAAAACTTGCTTTAGTACCTTCTTTAAAAAGATATCTAAAATCATTCTCGAATACATTTATAAAAGTCTGTACCACTGGATGTATATTTGGTATGTATGTACTTGGTTTCTTAAAACACATTCCATTCTTTCATTCACATTGTTTCCATTATGAAGTGATTTTAATGTAAGATTCCTATGTAGTAACCTAAACATCTCTGCATAATTGGCATGTTTGGCTGGAATATAAGAAAGTCCCTTATTCAACAAAACAATATGTTCCTCTGTTAATGTAATGGAAGAGATGTTAAAGATCAAACTTGTATTCAATAACGTCTCCTCTTCACTGTTTGTTGCATTCGTTCCATACTGGGTTGACACTGCAAAGTTCCCTTTCTCCCCCGGCTCCTCGATCTGTTCTGAATTGGTAGAGTAGACGATAGAGAGAAGCCTGTGGTCACTTTGTTCACTAAAAAATCTGTAGAGCTGATTTTATGGCTTGCTATAGCACAGCATGGCCTCACTACAGGGTCAGAGGAATAATTACTTCCACTCGTGCTGGCTCCAGGATCTAAATTATTCGTAGTTATAGTTTGTTCCATTGAATCAATGTTGCTAGCAATAGACACCAGAGTAGATGCAGATTGTGGAGAAGTAGTTAGTGTAGTGCACGCTAGTGTCGTTGAAGTGATAGGTACAGTATTACTTCCTGTTACGGCTGCAATTGATTGATGCAAACGCCCATCAGAGGTAGTCGTGGCAGTTGTTCTAATTAAATCTCTTGGCCAAGAGAATACATGTTGATTTTAAAAATCTTTCAAGTCTTCTATGCAGCTTCTTGATTTTTGTTTGCTGCAATCTTTTCTCATAAGACAAAATGTCTTGCAATAAATCTATCTTGTCACCGATGACTTCTGCAGGAAACTTATGAAATATAAAGCTCTGAGTTGACAATGTATCATCTTTTAGTTCTTCCTCCATAGCTAAAAAGAACTCTGTTCAAAGTTGAATATATTCTGCACTGAATTTTAAATTCAGTTGTTGCCACCTTCTCAGTAACTCAGGGTAAACATCCCCATAACTGGGCATGTTTAAAACTTGAAGTCCTCTAGGAATAATGTGGTGTTCAAGACATGCCTGCAAATGTAATTGTTGCCATTGTAGCCGCTTATATTTATACAGTTTATTTTCTAAATATTTATAGCATTGCAAAAACTCTGGTGTTTGTTGATTTACCTCTGCATTATTCATAACAGCATTCACTTGACTGATATCTAATAGTGGGTTATCACTCAGATTTAAAATGCGAGAAAAGCGATCAGAGTCACTATTTCCCACTCTCTGCTTCGATAAGTTGCTTTCTTCAACTGTTTCTGCCATGCCCCTACTTCAAGCAAACAGCAAGAAATAAGAACAAAACGAATGAAGGCAGGTAAGGAGTAGTGCAGGAAAACAAAAGCCAAATAAGTAAAAAATCCTGCACTAAGCCTGCAGGCTAGAAACATACTGTAAACTGTTTATTCAATAAAACAACAGATACACAGAAAGTAAGCGCTTTCACGACATCCAGTCGCTTCATCAGACAACATTCAAAGACAGTGCTCATCCTTAATAATCCTCTACAAAGTCAGCTGACTTAATCACATCAATTAAAGTGAACAAAGTATTTAAAAATGTGTGCATAAATAGTACATAACATATAAAATAAAACACATACTCAAAAGCATTTGCATGCATTTTAAAAACATTTAATAACTGTGTAAAAACTATATAAAAACTATGTAAAAAAATATATAAAAATCCTTCTTTATAAAAACAGCATTCTTTATTTATGCCCAAGAAGTACCTTCAGAAAAGGTTTTAATGAAGAAGTACTGTTGAGACCTGGAGATCTTTCAGCATTTAGCAGAAGAATCCATTTCTGTTCTGCTGCTTCTGTACGATTCTCCAGGTTCCCCCCTCTAATATCTACATCTAATACTTGTAAAACAAAAGTGTAGGATCATTTTGTAGTACACGTACTGTTAATGCATTATTTTCTTTCTTGTTCTTCACATCCCTGATGTGCTCAAGCACTCTGTCTTTAAGTTTTCTATTTGTTTAACCTACATAGTAGGCGTGACATTTCTCACAGAAAGAAAAATAAACCAAATTTATTGTTTTACAGTCTGCATAGTACTGCATTCTCAGTGTGAATCTCAAAGAGGGATGTTGGTAAAAGGAACTAGTATATAAATATTTGCATGCTGTACAATTTCTACACTGAAATGTTCCTATCCTAGTAGATTCATACAGGTTTTTGTTTACACTCTTCTTATGGCATAAGTGTTGTTTTATGGATTTATTATTTCTAAAAGAGAAGGATGGTGTTGTACCAACTATACTAATTAATTCTGGTGCATCTTGTAGAAGCCTCCAGTTATTCTTTATAATGTCACAAAATTCATTGATATCACTAGAATATTGAAAAGTAACTCTAAAATTGTCATTGGTAACCATTCTATCTTGGATAGTGTTTGATTCTTCAGCTGTATAGTCAAAGTATGGTTTACACCTATCAGCCCTATGTAACCAAGCTTCTTCTATAGCTTTTACTATTTCTTTTTCTGAGTAAATTCTCTCTAAAAAAATCTAATTTTAGTTGTGATAGGGCTGTATGCACATATCTGTCATTACTATGTAGTCTTAAAGTTCTATATATCTGCCCTTTAAGTACATTGCGTGGAATATGTCGCGGGTGCATACTTCTTTTATGCAAAGGAGCATTCCTCTTGGTAGGTTTTACATAAATGCTACTAGATATTTGCAGAAGTTCAGATTTCTTTAGTGTAACATCTAAAAACTATTTCATGTTTAGAATAATGATAGGTAAATTTTAAGAAGTTAGTTGTTGTGTGTAAATATCTAATGAAATCCTCTAGAGCATTCTCATTTCCTTTCCATAGCAAAAAAATATCGTCCACAAAGCGGACGTACCACATAATGTACTGACCATATTGAATCGACTCTGATAAAATAGATGTAAGTTCCCATTGTACTAGCACCAGGTTGGCGTAGCTATTGGCACACACAGTGCCCATAACCACACCAACCTTCTGTAAAAAGAATTCCTCTTCAAAAGTACAAACATTATTCTCAAGGACTAACTCTGGCAATGTACATATAAGTGTAACTGCTTTG